>NC_046001.1:8099176-8399176 GCF_010909765.2 Amblyraja radiata | reverse complement strand
CCGGGTTATAATTGCTAATGTTGTTAATTATACTCGGACACCTTCAAGCGAGAATAACAGCCAAGTAAACACTTTTCATAGGTGTGATTAGGCAGTGATTTTTAATCTGTAGGAATTATCACCACATCCAAATTTATTTAGGATCATCACATCCATTTTAATTTAAAGGATTCATCAACACATCCAAATTTGCCTGCCTTTGCTTTGCAGAAATTTCATAGCAAATAGGAGTGTAATTTTCTTCAGCCCTAATCCAGGAACATGGTAATTACTTGCTGTAATTCTATCTGATTACGTAAACTAACTGACAAGGAGATAATAATAGATTTGGATATGTTACATAGTGTTCAGGAATTATTTTCCTGATTTATATCTTGAGGTATTTGTCAAATTGCCTGTCTTGGAAAGTAGTGGCGGAAATCCTGGGGGGGGTGGGGGCAGGGGGGACATGTCCCCCCTCTGTTTTTAGAGGTGGGGACAAACAGGGGGTGGACAGGAGGGACACAATATCTTGGCGGCCGCGCGCGCATGCGCATTCACACACACACGCGCAAGAGGCTTCAGAGGCTCAATCCAGCACTAAATGCAGCTCAACTCTGCCTGTCCCGCCAGGTTAACCTACAGCCCTGCCTGGGCTTGTGGGAAATATGGCCCAGGTTTACAGCCAGCGCGGAGAAGCCGCGCTGGTGTCCCGTCAGTCCAAGCAGGGCTGTAGGTTAACCCGGTGAGACAGGCAGAGTTGAGCTGCATTTAGTGCTGGATTGAGCCTCTGAAGCCTCTCGTGCGTGTGTGTGTGAATGTGCGCATGCGCGCGCGGCCACCAAGAAATTGTGTCCCTCCTGTCCCCCGGTCCCTCCATATTTTGATAGCGATTTCCGTGCCTGTTGGAAAGTAATTTATTTTTGTAGGCTTGATGTATCCATTTTGAATAACCTGTCTGACTGTATTTAAACAAATATCATATCACTGGCCGAAGTGGAGTAAAACAAGGAATTTTGGAAAAACTGCAGCTAGTTATCAAATTTGTGCATCGCTTTCTTTTGAGCCCTTTGGTTAAAGGTGATTTGCATTCTGGAGATGATTTGGAATCGATTGAAGGTGATTTGCATTCTGGAGATTTGGAATCGATTGAAGATGAATCCATCCAATTAATGTGAAGCGCCTCTGAAAAATCAGGACTTGGATTTTGAGAAATCTTCAAAATGGAGGAAACAGAAATGCACATGTCTTGCTTCATTGTGTACATGCTTGTGTGATCTAATTCTCCACGTACTCCACAAAGGCTTTCCAGATATGAATTCCAGCCATATTTGTGGTTTGATTCCATATAACATTGCTGGACCAACAAGGACTATTTGACAAATTGCCATTATAGAATTGTAGCTTTTAGCAGGGTGGTGTGTATAAGGGCAATTTGTTTACCTACTCTTCATATTTTGTCATCTTCACAACAAAGCAAATGAGAAACATGGGCTTGGAGGGGCTCTGTAACTGGTACACTGTGCAGTACTCGACTTTGCCAAAAAAACATCCATCTAAAGAGATCAAACAAAACCAAACCCTTGGGTAGGAAGGAACTGCAGATGCTGGTTTACACCGAAGATGGACACAAAGTGCTGGAGTAACTCAGTAGGACAGGCAGCATATCTGGAGAGAAGGAATGGTGATGTTTCAGGTCGAGACCCTTCAAAAGGGGGAAATTGAAACGTGAATTTGCCAACATAACTCCAGTCAGAACCAATACTATATTTTCTACAATAACGCATGGATTAGCTGATTCAAGAACAAGTCACTGCATATTTTAATGCTATTCTTTAAGTAAAGCCTTGACCATGTACACCCATTTGATATTAAAGTGAGTCGTGGTGAAACTTGTTTAAAGGGCAAGCTGTTGGTCTGTGGGAGGAAAATGTCTGCAAACTCCATTTTATTTTCATTGGCGCATAGAGTCATGGTCATAGAGCAAACAGGTTTGCAAACAGGCCCTTCGGCCCAACTTGCCCACACCGGCCAACCTGTCCCAGCTACACTAGTCCCACCTGCCCATTTCCCTCCAAACCTGTCCTATCCATGTACCCGTCTAACTGCTTCTTAAACATTGGGATAGTCTCAGCCGCAACTACCTCCTCTGGCGGCTTGTTCCATACACCCGCCACCCTTTGTGTGAAAAAGTTACCCCTCAGATTTCTATTAAATCTTTTCCCCTTCACCTTGAACCTATGTCCTCTGGTCCTCGATTCACCTGCTCTGGGAAAGAGACTCTGTGTATCTACCCGATCTATTCCTCTCATGATTTTGTACACCTCTATAACATCTCCCCTCATCCTCCTGTGTTCCAAGGAATAGAGTCCCAGCCCTGCCCCAACCTCTCCCTATAGCTCAGACCCTCTGGTCCTGGCAACATCCTTGTAAACCTTCTCTGTACCCTTTCTAGCTTGGCAACATCTTTCCTATAACACAGTGCCCAGAATTGAACACAATACTCTCGTTTCCAGAGATCCTGTAAATGTTATTGTGAAGCTGCTGGATCATCTCAAGGCATTGCATAACAGTCAAATGCCTGGTTCTGTGCACGGGGGATGGCAACAGATTTGTTAACTGTACTTTTGCAACAGGAAGCCATGAGTGCCATTGCAGAGATCAAACACAGTGCAAAATACAGGAAGCAATGAACACAGTGTTTATGTACACAAGTTTTAATGTTTTTAGAAATAATACTGGCCCCAAATTAAGATTTTAAAAATGTATTTGTGGTATACCCCTTTTTAAATATCTGAAATATTGGTCTAGAACATCGGAGACAGCGATTTGGTTATTGTGTGTGTCCATGCTAGGTCTTCGATAGAACAATTTAAAAGTAATCCCACTGCACAATAGCCCTCTTTTGTGTTTGAAATAATATTTCCTTAAACAAAGCCATAGTTTCTGTTTCAAACACCCCCATGCCAAATTATCGGATGCCTTACAATTCTGAACAAACTAATTTCTTCTTGTTACTTAATATAAAATGTCAAGTTAAAATTCCTTTTGTCACTGTCCTTAACCACAGGAAGCAGTTTTTTTCCTGAGTCACTCTATTGAAATTTTTAATGATTTTAAAAGCCTCTGTTAAATTTCCTCTCAATCTTCTCTACTCAAGTGGGAACAGTCTCATTGTCTCAAATCTATCCTCATAACTAGTTTGACATCTTTAGTATCCTCGATGGCACTTTTTTGGCTTCAAATATTCCTTCTATAACAAAAATGGATTTGTTCCTTGGACTGTATTTTCTGCAAACCAAACTATTGACCCTTGTACAGCTGAATCATACTGCATTTGTACATTAAATTACATCAGGTTGGGTGTTCCCATTATTTTCTTTCTTTCTACAGGCTTTTATAGTTCTTCTCGTTCATCCTGCTCCTTAGTTTTGTGTTTGAGTTCAGTTTATTGTCACGTGTACCGAGGTACAGTGAAAAGCTTTTGTTGCGTGCTAACCAGTCAGCAGAAAGACAATACACGATTACAATCGAGCCGTTCACAGTGTACGGATACAGGATACTGGGAACAATGTGAATAATGTTTAGTGCAAGATAAAGCCAGTAAAGTCTGATCAAAGATAGGCTGAGGATCTCCAATGAGGTAGATAGTAGTTCAGGACTGCTCTCTAGTTGTGGTAGGATGGTTCAGTTGCCTGATAACAGCTGGGAATAAACTGTCTCTGAATCTGGAGGTGTGCGTTCCCACATTTGTGTACCTTTTGACCTTGTGGCATTGATACATTTTCAGCATTTTAGAAACATAGAAACATAGAAAATAGGTGCAAGAGTAGGCCATTCAACCCTTCGAGCCAGCACCGCCATTCAATATGATCATAGCTGACCATCCAAAATCAGTACCCCGTTCCTGCCTTCTCCCCATATCCCTTGATTCCCTTAGCCCAAAGAGCTAAATCTAACTTGAATTGAAAACATCCAGTGAATTGGCCTCCACTGCCTTCTGTGGCAGAGAATGTTACCTCTCGCCTGAACCCGGTGAGAAGCATCAACTGGCCAGTTCAGATTGTTGAGCCACAGGATTGGAACATGGAGATATGAAGGAACAAATGCTGATACTTGGATGAACGTTTGGAAGGGATGGAGTTGGAAGGACCATGTTGTGGGTGCATGCAGCAAGATAGTAAGGTGCCTACCTGGAGCCCAGAAGAGTCTACTACATCATTCTTCAGGCCCACAAGGAAAGCAACAAATGTTATAATATTCACATGCTTGCCAGAGCCTCTTTTGAACCTCTTTTTGCCTGGTGCTCAAAGAAAATATTTTGACAAAATCTCCAGGAAAAGCCCATTTTAAAAACTCTTGTGTGTTTAGTTTAGAGATACAGCACGGAAACAGGCCCTTCGGCCCACAGGGTCCCCGTAGACTAGCGATCCCCGCACACTTACACTATCCATTACACACTAGGGACAATTTACATTTATACCAAGCCAATTAACCTACAACCCTGTACGTCTTTGGAGTGTGGAATAAACCGAAGATCTCTGAGAAAGCCCACGCAGGTCACGGGGAGAATGTACAAACTCTGTACAGACAGCACCCGTAGTCAGGATGGAACCCGGATCTCTGGCGCTGTGAGGCAGCAACTCTGCCACTGTGCCGCCCCATGTGCATAAGAGTTTTAAAAAATAATTTGCAACAAAAGGCCTTTTGGACTCTTTGACATTTTAGAAGGTTGTCAGTGTTACTACACTGGATTAAAGTGCTCACGACCATACAGGCGACCCCTGGTGACCTCTCACAACCATACAGGTGACCCCCTGGCGACATGCTCCCTGGTGAGTGACACCCCGTGACATGTCGTGAGAGGTCTCCCAGTCACCCAAAGAGTCGTAGCGTCTTTCTGGTCGCCGCTGAATTTTCAACATGTTGGAAATTTTTCGGCGACCTATGACTGATGCCGGCAGTCGCCGAAAAGGTCATGTATGTGGGACAGGCCCTCGAGGAAAAGTTGTCATGAAGGAAGTATTTCTTTTGAGTCTCATTTGAGTTTTGTATGATGAGCTTTTTAGGAATTTTGTTTGGGTTCCGCAATTTGTATGCATTCTTGCACTATCTGTTGCTTCTTCCACTGTCTCTGTATTATGTAACTTCATGCTTTTGGGGCAGATATACAATGTTTTATTCCCTTGAGTATGAATTACTTGTTTCTTTTATGTTTCTCCTGCTTTGTCCCTTTTGGGGAGATGCATGGTCATATTTTATCATTTATGTGTCGTGAAAGGAGGCCCTAAAATGCGACCCTTCCCCACAGAACGTCTGCAGTTCCTGTTTTAAGAAAATACGTTTATTTACTTTTCGTGCATATAATAATTTCAGATTGAAATGCAAACCTTTCTGTCCAGGATGCACTCCACCCACGTTCAAAGCTGGCCCTGTGCAGGAGTATCTGAGGTTGAAAAGTGAATGCAATTTTACAAACTGTGCTGAACCTGAAGGTTTAAACATGTTCTGCTTCCTCTCAAGTTTTACTCTATTTAATTAGCTGGAGAATTTGCTAAAAGAAGAAAGTGCTGTTGTGTAGGAAGGAGCTTCAGATGCTGGTTGAAAACTAAGATGCTGGAGTAACTCAGCGGGTGGGACAGGCAGCATCTCTGGAGAGAAGGAATGGGTGACGTTTCGGGTCAAGACCCTTCAGTTTGAAGAAATGTCCCGAAACGTCACCCATTCTCTCCACTGATGCTGAGTTACTCCAGCATTTTGTGTCTAAGGTACTGTTGTGCTTTACTTTCTGAGGTTTCTTGCGTAGAGTTTTACTGGAAGTGCCACTGCTGAAACTGCCTGATTAGAGAGTGGGACAAGGGTGTTGTTGCTTTAAACTGGAGCTCTCAAGTTTCTGTTTCAATTACTCTCATTTCAGAAAGTTTCTAAGAACCTTTTTTTGAAATGCCAGTGCCCCAGCCTTCCTGGGGGCCAGAGGTTTTGCACGACTTGTGAGAGGGAGCAGTATAGACAACAGCATCAATTGCATGCAAACTGCAATAATGTGTATACCTGGATTCAGTCGCCCAAAATAAATGGTTAGTACAAAGTTGGACCAGATGACGTTCAGTTTTGTTTATTGTCGCCTGTACCGATGTACAGTGAAAAGCTTTGTTGCATGCTAACCAGACAATACATGATTACAATCGAGCCGTCCACAGTGTATCGATACATGATAAGGGAATGACGTTTAGTACAAGGTGCTGAAGCTAAAGGGGCTGTCCCACTATACGAGTTTACCCAAGAGCTCTCCCGAGTTTAAAAAAAAAAAAATCAAATTCGCGGTAAGTACGTAGAATGTACGTCGGAGCTCGGAAAGTCCCTTAGCGGCTCGTAACGCTAAAGGGCCTGCCCCACGAGCATGCGACTCCATGCGGTAAGCGCGACCTAACGTGGTCGCTTGAGCCGTACGGCCTCGCGGGGCAGGTCCCACTTCGATCGCCGGAGCCGTATGGAGTTGTGCGGAGCTGGTCCCGACATCGCGCGGGGCTCCGAAAAACTGACCGTGTTCAAAAATTCCGCGCAGCAACGGCCTGCTGGCCCGCAGCCGCCTCGACGCCATACGCAGCGCCTCGACGCCGTACGTCACGCGCGAACATCCCGCGAACTTCGCTCGAACTTCATGTCACGCACTCGACCTCCGCACGGCCCCCGCTTCTGGTTTGGTCGCGCTCGCCGCATGCAGTCGCATGCTCGTGGGACAGGCCCTTTAGGTCGCGCTTGCCGCATGGAGTCGCATGCTCGTGGGACAGGCCCTTAATGGCAGGTACTCGGGAACTGCGGTAAGCTCGTGAAGATTTTTCAACAGTGTGAAAAATGTCCACGAGAGCCCCGAGTACCTACGAACGGCCATTACCGTAATTCTCAGAGTTTGAATCAGGGGAAACTCGGGAGAGCTCTTGAATTACCTCGTACAGTGGGACAGGCCCTAAGTCTAATTTTCTTGCCAGAAGCTCACCTTGTGAATTCTGGGTGTTTAGTTTGAGTCGGTCCTTTGCTTCAGTGCTGGAATTAACAATGGTTTGGAACTCACCATCACAAGCATCATCTGAATTGCTGTTGATGAACTGTTTTGGGGTGGTCTTGATCTTCAGCGATCCGGCACAGAGTTTGTACCCATGACCACGTGAGTTTTCTCTGAGATCTTCGCTTTTCCTCCCACACTCCAAAGACGGACAGATTTGTAGGTGAATTGGTTTGGTATAAGTGTAAATAGTCCCTAGTATGTGTAGGATAGTGTTAATATACAGGGATTGCTGGTCTATGCGGACTCGGTGAGCCGAAGGGCCTGTTTCCACGCTGTATTGTGGATATTTTTTGTAAGAGCGAAGCTTTCTCCTCTCTTCTGATCAAACAGATTCCCAAGACAAAAATGAAGCAATAATGAAATACAAGGGTTCGTAATGTTTGTTTTCAAATATCATATATGCTCTAAGATTAATTAATATCAACATGCTTTAAACTAGGTACGTTAATTTTATTTTTCTGTTATGGATTTAATTAATATTTATCTTGGACTATTTCATCAATATTAGATTTTTCTGCTATATTGCACTTCACATTGCCCAAAACGTCTAATTTAAACCATCTGGCATATTATGCTTATAGCAAGTGATGTGTGTTTTTGTAACTAATTTAGTTTGAGGACTTCCTGTTGCTATCACGCATTTTGCTATTGCAATAACCTATTTGTTGAGAGATATGATGAGGAACTTCAAAGGTTAATGCATACACAATCCCCAACAGAAAGTGTGGCAGACTTAAATTCAAGTTATTGGACTGGACTGCAATGCCAGGCAACCAACTGATATACATTTCTGCGCTTCAAAGGTTTGGCAACAGCACTGTTAAAAACAATGTTGCATGACAATGTCAGATAATTCCGTGTCCAATCTAGTGAGGGCAAACTGTAAAAGCGTCTGAAGAAGGGTCTCGACCAGAAATGTCGCCCATTCATTCTCTCCAGAGATGCTGCCTGTCCCGCTGAGTTACTCCAGCATTTTGTGTCCATCTTCGGTTTAAACCAGCATCTGCAGTTCCTTCCTACACTGTTTATCAGTTCTTTGTGTTAAGAAGGTATAAAACGCAAGAGCTCTTAAAGTGGTAAGTTTTATGTACGAAGGAACTGCAGATGCGGGTTTAAACCGAAGATAGACACAAAAAGCTGGAGTAACTCAGCGGGCCAGGCAGCATCTCTGGAGAGAAGGAATGGGTGACGTTTAGGATCGAGACCCTTCAGACCCGAAATGCTAGAGCATTTTTTGTCTATCTTCGTGGTAAGTTTATGCTTGATGAGTTTGCTGGATGGATTGTGCTGGGTTAGGATAGGGATTGGGAAGCTCTCATTCCTTGCACTGCTTCTTCTTATTGTCGAGTCCACACACAAGATTAGAAGTTGTTCAGCCAGAGCTGAACACACTTCGCGGCATCTGCATACAATGGTGTCTGTCTTGCGATTCTTGTGCGTGATGGTGGAAAGATTGGAGGGAACAGGGCAGCGACGTGAACGCTCTTTCCTTGACCCCCCCCCCCCCTTGCACTCCTCATCTGCTAGTTCTAGTTGCTGAGGGTCGGAACTAATCCATGCACTTCCACTTTGGTAGAAAAAATAGCTGGACTATTTTTTCCAAATTTATAAATGTTGAAAGACAATAGACAACAGGTGCAGGAGTAGGCCATCCGGCCCTTCGAGCCAGCACCGCCATTCAATGTGATCATGGCTGATCATCCACAATCAGTACCCCGTTCCTGCCTTCTCCCCATATCCCCTGACTCCGCTATCTTTAAGAGCCCTATCTAGCTCTCTCTTGAAAGCATCCAGAGAACCTGCCTCCACCACCCTCTTGAGGCAGAGAATTCCACAGACTCACAACTCTGTGAGAAAAAGTGTTTCCTCGTCTCCGTTCTAAATGGCCGACCCCTTATTCTTAAACTGTGGCCCCTGGTTCTGGACTCCCCCAACATCGGGAACATGGTTCCTGCCTCTAGTATGTCCAAGCCCTTAACAATCTTATATGTTTCAATGAGATCCCCCCCCCCCCCGAGAAAGATTGAAAGGTGTTTGGTGGTGAAAAAGGGCCTGGGTGGGCCACAGTGATCAGTGAATGTTCAGCAAATATTTAGGAATGTAAATATTTTGCTCTTATTGCAAGAAGATTTGACCACAGGAGTAGAGACGTCTGATCTGATCTGAATGTCTTCAACATTGTGTACAGATCTGGTCGCACTATCTAAGAAAGATTTTGACAGAGACAAATAAGGACCACCAGGTTGATTCATAAGATGGCAGCTTTGCTGCACAAGGTGACGATTAAGCTGACTGGCCCTGTACTGTCTAGAGTTTGGAAGAATGAGAGGTTCGCATTGAAATGTACAAAGGGATTAGTCACTCATCACTGAGATGAGATGAAATCTCTTATCCAAAGGGTGGTAGGACTTTTACATGTTTTACCCGGGTGCTGCAGAGACTCACTTGCTATGTATATGAGAGACAGAACTTGATAGGTTTTTGAATATAAATGGAATTGAGGGGTAGTGCAGGCAAATGGCATCAAGGTAGAAAATCACGTTGAATGAGGGAGCAGGCAGGAGAGGCTGAATGGCCTCCTGCTATTGGGTTCTTGTGTTGAAGCAGCAGCATGGAGGAATGGAGGTGGATTCCAAAGTGACACTGGTTAAACTTGTGGAAACAAGCCTGCAGCCCTCTGAATTATGCAGACTGTTTTTAAAGTAAGATAAGGATGTGTTAAAATGAATTGATAACTCTTTCCTGTTTTGCATCAAAAAAGTGTTTCTTAATGTAGTTTGTAAAACAAAAAATAGTTTCCTCTTGGATGAGCTGCAAGCATTACCAGTGCCACTTTATGCTTCCCGAGAAGTAGACTGTCCCCATCATGCAGTCAGATCGGATAAACAGCACAACCTTATGTTGACCCCGGTGCTTGACCCCTGCAGTTCCTGCCTAATTACCTGTATTTAGCTTTTTTTTCTGAATGCATGGGGATGAGTGAGATGGCACAGCAGAAATGCAGCAATGCAGATGGTGCCCTGATCAGCCATGATCACAGTGAATGGTGGTTCTAGCTCGAAGGGCCGAATGGCCTACTCCTACACCTATTTTCTATGTTTCTATGTAAGCTTATAGTTTTTTCAGTTTAGAGAACAGGCCCTTCGACCCACTGAGTCTGCACCGACCAGCGATCCCCGCACATTAACACTACCCTACACACACACACTAGGAACAATTTACATTTACACCAAACCAGTTAACCTGCAAACCTGTACGTCTTTGGAGTATGAGAGGAAACCGAAGTTCTCTGAGAAAGCTCATGGGGAGAACGTACAAACTCCATACAGACAGCACCCGTAGTCGGGATCGAACCCGGAGCTCTACTGCTGTAAGGCAGCAACTGTACATCTGCGCCACTGTGCCTGCCCCCCTTTGGGTCGAAGGCTAGAAGTCCTGGAAGCCTTTGATAGCTCACTGGCTGTCAATGAATTTAAATCGTTATTGAATGACTCTGCTCCATTTAAAAACTATTCACACAGATTTAAATAATTTTAAAATAACACAAAATAATTTAATAATACATCGAAGTGAAAATAGCTCAAGCGCTTTCTTCACAGTCAGTGACCCTCGGATCAAATGAATAAAGCCACACTAGCAGATACAGTAGTGGCATTTAAGAAGCTTTTGGAACGGCACACAGATGTGCAGGGATTATGTACAGGCAGATGAGATCGGTTTAACTTGGCATCATGTTTGACGAGACCATTGTGGAGTGAAGGGCCCGTGCCTGTGCTGCACTGCTTTATGTTTTAGACCTCGCCAAAGTTCAGTGTGCACATTGTGCCTTTTAACTTATAACATTTAGCTTTGACAAGGTTGCTGCAATCATGAAATGACTTTTATAAGCACTAACGTTTGAGGGGATAGAATTCAGGATCTCTGTTTAGATGCTAAGAATGAAATTATATTCACAGAGGAAAAGGTAACCCAACATATCATGTCTGAACTCGAAAAAGGATTGTCTGGTATGCAGTACACAGTGAAGAACTCGTTTAGCAGATTTTCAGTAAAATTCAAAGAAGTACATTTTGAAACTACAGATGACAACCTGTGTTACAGAAATCTGCCCTTGCACAAATCACCACCCAAAAATTTGAGATGGGGAATAAAATTCACATGTACCTAGGTACAGTAAAATTCCTATTTTGCTTACAGGTCGGTAAAAATCTTACTATTCATAGGCACAATTATACTTTAATATAATGATGTCACATTTGCATGACACTCCTGTACTTGTCTAATCTGCATTCAGGCTATTCCGTATGTGGCACCTCTCTATGGTTGAGTTTTGTTGTCACGTGTACTGAGGTACAGTGAAAAGCTTTTGTGTGAAAAGCTCTTTCATTCTGTGCATGTTGGTGCCAGCATATCCCCCTTTGTATGAGTACGGGGGGGGGGGGGTCAAGCTGGAAAGGATACAGAGAAGATTTATGATGAGGTAGACAAAATTGCTGGAGAAACTCAGCGGGTGCGGCAGCATTTATGGAGCGAAGGAGATGGGCAACGTTTCTCCAGCAATTTTGTCTACCTTCAATGGAATGGTACTCATTGGTGAGTTCTGGCAAGGAGGCATTCTGCCAAATGTTGCTGATAGTCTGCATAGGATCCCATCGTTGCCTTCTCCAACAAGGCATGCAAGATGATCCTTGCTCACCACCGACTGATACAGAGGATGGACATAAAATGCTGGAGTAACTCAGCGGGACATGCAGCATCTCTGGAGAGAAGGAATGGGTGACGTTTCAGGTCGGAGGGTCTCAACCCGAAATGTCACCCATTTCTTCTCTCCAGAAATGCTGCCTGGCCCACAGAGTTACTCCAGCATTTTGTGTCTATCTTCAGTGTAAAGCAGTATCTGAGGTTGCTTCTTACACCGACTGATACAGGTTTAATGTATGAAGTCCGAGGCAAGGCCCAACTGTCAGCGATTGCACAGACTGGATTGGCAGCCTCGACCTGCTTAGGTAGGCCTCGTTGACCTCATATTGAAGCAGGTGTTGCATTTGCTGTGAAAAACTCATTCTGCACGAATGGCCCACGTCATGGACAAGCAACTGAACGTCAGAGAGATGACAGACAAACATCTCTGGCTGTCTCCATGCTGCATGCACGGAGAGCCTGAAGCTATTTTCCGTTAACTGTCAAGAATGTATCGTGTACTTGATTGCTGTACAATAGAATTTCTAGAGCGATTACTTGAAATAATTTTGGGAGAAAGTTCTTTCTGTTATTTTCAGAAAGTAATCTGCTCCAAATTATCCGAAAACAGTGACATTTATTTCAGCAAAGCACAGTTAATTTGATCTGATTTAACCCCCTACACACAATTATGGGCCAGGTATCAGTTTCATATGTTGTCACCAGCAGATCAGTCTTTACTTGATTTAAGTAAACAGGAACTATGATGGTTATCAGGCTGTGCACTTTCAAGAATTAAATTGATTTTGTAGACAACTTTATTCAGTTGGGTTTTATTCAGAAAATATTAGATTGTACTTGGTGCCTGTGTGACGCAATTGTGACGTTCTTGAAAGTTTTGTACATTCAATGACTTGTAATTCAATGACTATTTCCTTTGTTCAATGACTTGTAATTTGAATGTCATGAGTTATACACAATATGCATTTCATGCTTTAATACACTCATATCGATAAATAACATTTATGTATTATTCTTGGCCTCAGAGCATGGTGAGGCTTTTCATGGCAAATGGGTCAAGTCACTTTTGTTTTACAGACCGGTGCAGCATCTAATTTCCACACACTAATGCCCTAAGGACAGGGTTAATCTGCTTTGAGAGTGTTAATTAAATGATAGAATAATTTTCTGCTCTCTTCTACAGTGGCATGGGATATTTTTAATATCGGGGAGACAGTAATGTTAGCACGGTAGTTATGCCACTGGACTCTCTGAGCTATAGAACAAATTCTCTTGAGTTTTTAAAATGTAACTTATGATTGAAATTCAACTCTAGGAGACACAAGAGATTGCATATGCTGGAAGCAAGACAGTGCTGGGGGAACTCAGCATCTGTGGAATGAAATGGACAGATGACATTTTGGATCAGGACCCTTCTTCAGACTGATGGGGTAGAGGGGAGAAAGCTGGTATCGAGAGGTGAGAGAAAGTGGTGGATGCAGGCGAAGGGGGGTTGATTGGCAGATGGCTGGAGTAAGTTAGATAAGGAAGGGGGGAGAGAATTGTCAAGCCGGAGGAAGAGATAGTGGATGGAAGGGAACGGGGGAGAGGGAAATGCCTCAGTGAATTTGTAATAGTAAGGTCCTCAACATCACACATCCTCAAAACAAATACATGTGACATACTATTGAGCCATTCTCTCGTCAGTATTTAGCAATTTGTATGTGTTATTTATCTTGAATCTTTGCCATGTGTGTGTGTGCAAATGTACCACGCTCTTGGGATCTCACTTCCTCGTTAAAAAAAAAATCAGAAGTTTGCTGAATTTCCCCATTTCAGCCAATGTTAGCTACTACTTACTGGGTTATTATTTGCTCTTGATCGGCTCCAATATTGTAGATAATATTGTCACAAAAACACTGCCTTTTGAGATCACTGGCTTTTTGTAAAGAAACACCATGATCAAATCAACCAAGATTTCTTTGCCTCCTGCACACCCGTGCGTTTGAAGTCAGTGGAGAATAAAATTAGACGATGAATGATGGGTGGACTGGCGTGAAACTCTTCGATTTCCTACCTGATAAATTTGGTTAAAATCTGATTGTGTCTCAACAAAAGGGTCTGAAGAAGGCCTTGGACACGCTAGAGGCAGGAAACATGTTCCCGATGTTGGGGGAGTCCAGAACCAGGGGCCACACACACAGTTTAAGAATAAGGGGTCGGCCATTTAGAACGGAGACGAGGAAACACTTTTTCTCACAGAGAGTTGTGAGTCTGTGGAATTCTCTGCCTCAGGTGGAGGCAGGTTCTCTGAATGCTTTCAAGAGAGAGCTAGATAGGGCTCTTAAAAATAGCAGAGTCAGGGGATCTGGGGAGAAGGCAGGAACGGGGTGCTGATTGTGGATGATCAGCCGTGATCACATTGAATGGCGGTGCTGGCTCGAAGGGCCGAATGGCCGACTCCTGCACCTATTGTCTATTGTCTATTTCCTTCGCTCCATAGATGTTGCCTCACCCTCTGAGTTTCTCCAGTTTTTGTCTATCTTCGATTTTCCAAGGTCTGCAGTTCCTTCTTAAACAGTGTTTCAACAAATATTCAGTTTTGAAAGTACATCAGATGTTAACATACTTGTGTATGTACTATGAGCGGAAATTGAAAAGTAGTTGTGGGAGCTTTAATATTGCATCCTTATGCCTCCACATATAGAAGTCCATGTGCATTTTATACATACCAATCTCGCTTGTTCTGGTGCAGCACACTTGCACTTCTAGTACATAAACATACTAATCCACTGTACACCATTTACTGAAATGTGCTGCCACTGCGAAATCTGAAATATAAACAGGACTTATCCAACAGGTTAGATAGCTTCAATGGAGCGAGGAACCGAGTTAATGTTTCAGGTCATGAACCTTCATCAAAACCAATGATGCTACGGATGCTGCGTGACCCACTGAGTATTTCCAGCAGTTTCTGTTCTTGTCACCTAATAGTTGACACTTTTATTATGAAACTTTATCACTTCACTGTGGGCGGCACAGTGGCGCAGCGGTAGAGTTGCTGCCGTACAGCGCTTAGTGCCAGAGACACGGGTTCAATCCCAACTACGTGCGGGTGCTGTCTGTACACAGTTTGTACATTTTCCCCGTGACCCCGTGGGTTTGGTTTCCTCCCACACTCCAAAGACGCACAGGTTTGTAGGTTGATTGGTTTGAATTGACATAAGTGTAAATTGTCCCTAGTGTGTGTAGAATGGTGTAAATGTGCGGGGGTGGGGGGGGGGGGGGGTCGCTGGTCGGTGGGGACTCGTTGGACTAAAGGGCCTGTTTCCGCGCTGTATCACTTAACTTTTAGGTGCAACTTTCTTGTACATTTAATCTTTGTCAGAAAATATTGAATAAGACATTCGCCATTAACCTCATTGTAAGTATTAGATATATCCTATTGATTCTTGCATTGTGATTATAGATTATGATGTCAACTACTTGAACTTTGTGGGTTCCACCTACACCCTGGTGAAAGTACTGGAAAGAATCCAAGGATCCATCAGAGCAGTTTTGGTTTACTTTTTTTTGGTAATCACTTTGTTCAGAGGGATCCAAAATAGTCTATTTTGCAGGCAGTTCTTTCCTCTCTCCTGAAGTGTTTGGCCCTTGGTAGAGTAAAGTGACTTTTTGGTGGAATTTGATAAGCAGCCTGATCAACATAAGAAACAGCAAAATAGATTCCAGTAGAGTAGAAACGAGGAACTACAGATGCTGGTTTACACAAAGGGACACAAAGTGCTGGAGTAATTCAGCGGGTCAGGCACCGTCACTAGAGAACATGGGAGAAGAAGGGTCCCGGCCTGAAATGTCACCTATCCATATTCTCCACAGATGCTGCCTGACCCGCTGAGTTACTCCAACACTCTGTGAAACGTCACCTATCCATGTTCTCCACAGATGCTGCCTGACCCGCTGAGTTACTCCAACACTCTGTGAAACGTCACCTATCCATATTCTCCACAGATGCTGCCTGACCCACTGAGTTACTCCAACACTCTGTGAAACGTCACCTATCCATATTCTCCACAGATGCTGCCTGACCCGCTGAGTTACTCCAACACTCTGTGAAACGTCACCTATCCATGTTCTCCACAGATGCTGCCTGACCCGCTGAGTTACTCCAACACTGTGTGAAACGTCACCTATCTGTCCATGTTCTCCACAGATGCTGCCTGACCCACTGAGTTACTCCAGCACTCTGTGAAACGTCACCTATCCATGTTCTCCACGGATGCTGCCTGACCCACTGAGTTACTCCAGCACTCTGTGAAACGTCACCTATCCATGTTCTCCAGAGATGCTGCCTGACCCGCTGAGTTACTCCACCACTCTGTGAAACGTCACCTATCCATGTTCTCCAGAGATGCTGCCTGACCCGCTGAGTTACTCCAACACTCTGTGAAACGTCACCTATCCATGTTCTCCACGGATGCTGCCTGACCCGCTGAGTTACTCCAGCACTGTGTGAAACGTCACCTATCCATGTTCTCCACAGATGCTGCCTGACCCGCTGAGTTACTCCAACACTCTGTGAAACGTCACCTATCCATGTTCTCCACAGATGCTGCCTGACCCGCTGAGTTACTCTAGCACTCTGTGTCCACATGTTATTCCAGTCCTGTTCTTTCTCAGTCTCCATGTCGGCATGACACCAGCAGGCTTATTGGAAAATTAATATTAACCATTGCAAATGTTTTTCTCTTTTTAATGTAAGGGTAAGAAAGGTTACTGAGGCCAATTCTAGTTCCAATCAGCACATTCTGCAAGGCTTGGGGATCAATCCTGGATTGTGACTCATTCACACACCATCATGAATTGATTGGTAAATTCAGTTATTGATAACAATCGTATGTGTTATGAGCACATTACTCAAGTATAAATGTAAAATAAAATATTTAACATGCATTATTTGTTTCAGGTACTCGAAAACAAAGAATGGCTTTCTGGGGAGAGATAATGAAACAACAGCAGTTCCTTCCTCAGTTGCAGGAGTTATATGGAAAACATTTCCCCATTGAAGTCAGGCACTATCTTGCTGAATGGATAGAGAAACAACCATGGTCAGTCTAGGCTCACTTGCCATTTTTGTATTTCTAACTTTATCTGGAGTAATTCCTCCCAAGTTTCCAGCATTTATATCTTCTCCCTTTTAAAGCCCTGTCCCACTGTACGAGTTCATTCAAGAGCTCTCCCGAGTTAAAAAATAAAATAAAACTCGTGGTAAGCACGTAGAATGAACGTAGCGGGTACGTCGGAGCTCGGGGACGTCTCTTAGCGGCTCGTAACGCTAACGGCAGGTACTCGGGAAACGTGGTAAGCTCAGGAAGACTCGGGAAAAATGTCCACGAGAGCCCCGAGTACCTACAAGCGGCTATTAACGTAATTCTCCGAGTTCGAATCGGGGGAAACTCGGGAGAACTCTTGAATGAACTCGTACAGTGGGACAGGGCTATATACTGGTAGTTTGTGCCCAGATCTCTTGTCAGATTGTTTACTCGAATACACTAAATCACAGCCTTCGAACAACCGCTTGTATTCTGGGATTTCTGAAGCGGTTAATTGCTGTTCTGAATGGGTGATTGAATACTGTATGAATAGTTGCAGATGGATAAATAGATATGCATATTTCCTAATCTAAGAGACTATCTGCTTAATGCGCCCATTTTGAAATAAAACTCTCCTCCCCTGATGATTAGTAGCAGCCGCTTAGATGATTCAGCTAAGCTGATGAAATGGTAGTTTTGATCTTTTTCTATTGGGCTTGGCAAACCTCAAGAATTTTCCAATGCATAAGATGATTTGTTCAACAGTCATTTGAGGAAACTGAGATTGCATACACGAATAAACAGATTGGGTAAAATGTGTACGATAAGATGATGAATATGTACAAACACAAGCTTACTCAGAATTACTTAGAATTTCAGGGCACCTCATTGTGTCTGCTTTATTATTAAGATGAGGGATAGGGTCTGAAGAAGAGTCTCGACACAAAATGTCACCCATTCCTTCTCTTCAGGAATGCTGCCAGTCCCAATGAGTTACTCCAGCTGTTTGTGTCTATATAGGGGTAATGGCATTGTGGAGGGAATTTTTTCATTCCGCAACTCTATTCGCTTTAAGTTCCCACAACAAATTTTTTTTTTCTTCCAAAAATAAACTTTATTCAGAATACAAACAAGAACAAGAACAGCGCAAAAACTCTTCCGACATTCTCAGCGTTTAAACACTCATATTTGTTCATATTCAGTAGTGTTCGCAAACTATCCTTACCACAAGCACCGTTGCCACTCATGTGCCCCCCTGGGTTGATATCCCTTCCCTTGTTTGAGGGGTGTGTCCACCACACCTTGACCCCACCCCCACCCCCCCCCCCCCCAAATGTCCCAGAGCAGAAGGTCATCTGTTCATCTTGAAAGTGACAGTAGAGATGAGATTTTCCAATTTCTCCTTGAGCTTCCTCCTTGAGCAAGTTCTTGTTCTCTGCCTACAAGCACTGACCGCCCTCGTACGTGGCAGACAGGGGTGTAAACATGGACAGCATCTATAAACTGTTTTGTCATGACAAGGCATCGCAAGGAAGAAGAAAGGAAGAGGAGGAGCCAGAGGGCTAGGGAGAGCTGAGAAGGGGAGGAGACAGCAAGGGTTACCGGAAATTGGAGATGTCAATGTTCAAGCCGCTGGGGTGCTGCTCCTCCAGTTTCCGGTGGTGCTCGCTCTGGCAATGGAGGAGGCCCAGGACAGAGAGGTCGGATTGGGAATGGGAGGGGGATAAAGCTTAGTGAATTACAGATTTGAAATAAGCCTTGGTCTGTTGTATGTTCAGTATACCCTGTGGATCTGTGGTCGAACTTTTTAAAATGAATACAATAATGCACCTGGTATATTTTATACTGTTCTGTGGTCTAGGCAGAGTTTGTTTCAATATGGG
This sequence comes from Amblyraja radiata, assembly GCF_010909765.2. Taxonomy (NCBI): domain Eukaryota; kingdom Metazoa; phylum Chordata; class Chondrichthyes; order Rajiformes; family Rajidae; genus Amblyraja; species Amblyraja radiata. The sequence goes on along the minus strand of NC_046001.1, from coordinate 8,380,475 downwards.
CTTTGGCCAAGTGCTCGCCAGACTTAATGCGACTTAAAATAGGAATTCAATAATAAATTTGAAGTAAAATAAATTTGAAAAATCTCACACACGAGCACTGAATGGGTGTTAATGTGATGAGTCCAGGAGCGGGTTCCTCTCAAAATGTGTAAAAGACAAAAAGACATTTTGAGAGAGGATGGCAATGGGATATGTCCATGGCTAGGATTGAAATGACCACCATCACAGACACAGATCATAGTCCCTCACAAAGGATTCAAATGCAGGGAACAGACTGGCAGCGGGGTATAACAGGAGGTAAGACTCCCTGTGCAGCCAAAGGTGCAGGGAAGGGGATGCGGGGAAGGGGATGCATGTACGTGGCAAATGTTTCATTTTGTCTCTTTTATTTTAGGAGCTCCATTAACATAAACCCTACCCATGAAAACCTTGCTCGAAATCTACTGGACACAATGATAACTGAATTACAGAAAGTGTCAACTCGTATGTCCTATCCAGTCAATTGCCAGCTGAATGAATATGCTGCTCTCCTAAAGGTATGATGCAGGCTACAAATATAAGGATGCTTGCTCGGTCTGTATGTGAACATCATTGACAAGTAAAGGATTGATGCCAATACTGGTTCATAAAGTCATAAGATCATAAGGAATAGGAGTAGAATTCGGCCCATCTAGTCTACTCCGCCATTCAATCATGGCTGATCTATCTCTCCTTCCTAGCCCCATTCTCCTTCCTTCTCCCCATAACCTCTGACACTTGGTACTTAATTACCAAGCTGCTTAGAGGAGCCTTTTTTTAAGGTTGCATAGGTACCGTATATTTGGGTTTCTGCATTCCCACGAGGAAGCATGGGCGGAGAATCCGGTTCGTTATTCTCCATTGCGGAATGTGTGCAGTGCTTAGGTTGGCAGCTCAATATGGATCTTTGCTTTTCCACTTTATATCACTGCCCAATGGTTGCTGGTTACTTTTGGCCAAGATATGAACAATAACTAATCGTTGCTAATTATCATCTGGTAGATTTGAATACTCTAAATGTGTTTAGCGTCTTGCTGAAGTCATACTGCACGGAAACAGGTCCTTTGCCCCACCAAGTCTGTGCCAGCCATGCATTAGAGTTGTGCCAACCAACCACACAACTATGCATCCTACCACAACCAGAGAGCAGTGTTGAACTATTATCCACCTCTTTGGTCACCCTCGGACTATCCTTGAACGGACTGTGCTGGCTTTACCTTGCACTAAATATTATTCCCTTATCATGTATCTATACACTGTAAATGGCTCGATTGTAATCATGTATTGTCTTTCTGCTGACTGGTTAGCACGCAACAAAAGCTTTTCATTGTACCTTGGTACACGTGACAATAAACTAGACTGATACAGGTTTGTAGGTTGATTGGCTCGGTGTAAATGTAAATTGTCCCTAGTGTGTGTAAGATAGTATTAGTGTGCGGGGATCGCTGGTTGGCGTGGACTCGGTGGGCCAAAGGGCCTGTTTCCGCGCTGTATCTCTAAACTAAACTACAAGGTTCTACTTCAAGATAGATTGGATATTCTAATGTCATGCGCTGACAACATTTACCTGCAGAACAATTATGCCTTGGTGATCACCTGAAGGTCATCTGTCTTAATTGTCTACAGTCCACCTCGCCTAGATCCCAGATTTCACCACTCTTGAATGCTACTTAATCTGAATATTGCACTTGACCTTGGCTCCCAATGTGTAAGATCAAGGTGAAGTTGTCTGTCGAAAATCTTTTCTAGCGTCCACATGAAAGCCACTGTGCATTGAGAACATATGACTGCAGCCACCTTATACCGAGGAATCCAAAATCCTGATAGCTTTCATTTTGTTCTGATGTTTATCAACTACTTGTATCACCTGCATTTGTTTGCTAGAAATGGCCCTAAAGTCATATTTTAATGAATACTTGACTTGTGTTACAGACCATGTTTGATCAGCAACCTTTAGAACTGGTGAATACTATGAACTGTCTCTTGATGCGAGAAAACCAGTTATTTCAGGAGCTTCAGCAGACCAGTGTAAGTATTGGACCTTTTATGAGTCTGCAGGCCAAATGTAGCTTTTTAACAAGTCTTGGATTGATCTGTTGAAGGGTCTTGAGATCCTGCTGCACACATGGCCCAGGCATGGTGTGTATAGAATATCTCCTTCCTGCCCAATCTCCCCAGAGAACAAGCAAAAGGTTGAAGATAGACACAAAAAGCTAGAGTAATTCAGCGGGTCAGACAGCATCTCTGGAGAGAAGGAACAGGTGATGTTTCGGGTCAAGACCCTTCTTCAGACGTCACCAATTCCTTTTCTCCATTGATGCTATCAGACCCGCGGAGTTACTCTAGCTTTTTGTGTCTATCTTCGGTTTAAACCAGCACCTGCAGTTCCTTCCTAAACAAAAGGTTGATTCTTGTCCAGGAGACAAACATCGGAGAGCAAAAGAACTGTCTATTTTATTGATCTTAACCCATCAGTTTAGATTAATTTGCAGAGGCATTTCTAGCAGTCCACCAAGAGTTTTCTGTGAATTAATTTGCACCAAACTATGGACAAACAATTTTGTTTAGCTTAGCTTAGAAATGCAGCATGGAAACAGGCCCTTCGGCCCATCGAGTCCATGCCGACCATTGATCACCCTTTCATACTAGTTGCATGTTACCCCATTCTCACGTCGTACACACTAGGGGTAATTTACAGAAGCCAATTAACCTACAAACCTGGACTTCTTTGGAATGTGGGAATGGATACAAAATTAATTAATTACCACATCAATGCGATCTCAGACCACTCTCCGTTAACTTTTGTTTTAAAATTAGAAGGAATGTTTATGAATAAATCGTTCTGGAGGTTTAACTCGCAAATTTTAAAAGACCCACAAGGGAGTATATATCTAAAAAAACAGATGGACCAATTTTTTGAGATAAATGATACACCAGATATATCCCCCACGCTATTATGGGAATCCTTCAAAGCATTTATTAGAGGAGTCATTATTTCATTTCAAGCTTTTCAAAATAAAAAGAATAAGAACGAACAAAGACATTTAGAAGAACAAATAAAACAATTAGATACAGATAATGCTAAAGATCCAACTATGGATAAACATAATAAAATTCTACTATTGATATTCAAGCTAAACAAACTGTTGTCAGAGAAAGTTATAATACTATTTCAAATTACAAAACAAGAACATTTTGAATTCGGGGACAAACCCCACAAACTTTTAGCACGCTAATTGAAAAAACGGGAAAAAGAGAATGCAATACTAAAGATTAAATCAGATAGAGGGGAATTATTAACACTACCCAAGGATATCAATAAAAGATTTGCTCAATTTTACCAGAATCTATATACATCTAAAACGTCAATAGACAATAATAAAGTCTCAGAATTTCTGGATAATTGTAATATCCCTCAATTAGAACTGAGGGAACAAGAGGAACTGGGAGCACAAATTACTTCTAAGGAGATAGAAGACACAATAAACACACTTAAGAACGGAAAAACACCAGGACCAGACGGATTCAGTAATGAATTCTATAAATCCTTTTACGACATAGTTACTCCACGCCTACAGAAAATGTATACATATGCTTTTAAAGAGCAAAGATTACCTGAAACATTAGCAGAATCAACGATCACATTAATACTTAAAAAAGATAAAAATATAGAAGAACCAGGATCATATAGAGCTATTGCTCTGTTAAATACGGATCAAAAAATAATAGCGAAAACACTAGCCAGAAGACTAAGCAGGTATGTTAGTAGATTAATAAATGAGGATCAAACAGGATTTATACCTAAGAGACATTCATTCAATAACCTGAGACGCTTGCTTAACATAATGCACTCACATAAATCTCATGACCAAGAGTTATCTATCATTTCACTGGACGCAGAAAAAGCGTTTGACCAAGTAGAATGGGATTATATGATTAAAGTATTGCAAAAATTCCAAATGGGAGAGAACTTCATCGCATGGATAAAATTATTATATAACAAACCCACGGCTAGAATACTAACTAATAATATACTATCCACGAAATTTGAATTATCAAGGGGTAATAGACAAGGATGTTCATTATCACCGCTGTTATTTGCTTTGGTAATTGAACCCCTTGCTGAAAAAATAAGAACACACCCGGATATTTATGGTTATAATACAAAACACTCAAATAACATAATATCTTTATACGCCGATGATGTACTATTGTACATCACAAAACCACAAATTAGTATACAAAACATATTAAATTTAATTGAGGACTTTGGATCCTTCTCAGGATATAGAATAAACTGGAACAAAAGTGAAATTATGTCGATAAAACCAAAAGACTCAACACACCTCCGGAAATTCCCCTTTAAAATAGCCACAGAAAAATTCAAATATTTGGGAATTGAAATTACTAGAAACTACCATGATATGTTTAAAGCCAATTATAATCCCTTACTTAAGAAACTAAATAATTTGATTAAATTCTGGAAAACACTTCCGATGTCCCTAATAGGCAGAATAAACGCTATAAAAATGATCTTTCTACCACAAATCCTATACCTATTTCAATCAATACCTATATATCTCCCAAAAAAGTTTTTCAAAAAATTGGATTCAGACATTACAAATTTTATATGGGATTATAAATCCCATAGAATACAAAGAGCACACCTTAATAAACGAAAAGAGTCTAGCGCTCCCCAACTTTATGTATTATAATTGGGCAGTAAATATTAAAAATATGATTCACCTGCTGGACAATTCTGCCCAGCAGGTGGACTGGATTGTAATGGAAAGAGAGGACTGCTCTCCGTGTAATATAGGAGCGACTCTCCTCTCACCAATGCATCTGAGTAACAAAAATTATAATAAAAATCCAATTATACATAGCACAATTAGAACATGGAAACAAATAAAACAGAACCTAAAATTAAGAAACCTATCTCTTTTAATACCAATAGTTAATAATTCATCGTTTAAACCATCAATTATAGACAAATCATTTATACAATGGGAAAGAATGGGAATCAAAACGCTCGGAGATCTGTATGAATTGGGAAAATTACTATCATTTCAACAACTACAACTGAAATATAATTAGAAAAATAATCAATATTTTAAATATCTTCAAATTCGTGATTATCTGAAAAAATACACAAAAGACTATCATAATATGCCTACAGACTTACTGGATGAAGCAATGAAGACAAAGGCGGAATCAGCGAATCTAATATCGTACTTATATAACATCATCTTAAACATAGAAATACCCACAACTGATGGAATTAGAAGAGACTGGGAACAAGAATTAGCTATAAAAATTTCAAAAGAGAGTTGGGATAATCACTTACTACAGGTGCATAAATGTTCGATCAACGTACGACATACTCTCATCCAATTCAAAACATTACATAGACTATATTATTCAAAAACTAAAATAAATAAATTCTTCCCTAATGTCTCACCCATCTGTGATAAATGTCTCTGTCAAGAAGCTACCATAGCGCATTCTTTTGTTTTTTGTACAAAAATACAAAAATTCTGGAATGAACTATTTGACATCTTTACAAAATTAATTAAAATAAAACTGGTACCAAAACCAGAATGGATTATTTTTGGAATATCGGAAGGTAACCCTGAACTAAACGTGTTTCAGAAGAATTTACTCAATTACGGGCTAATAATGGGAAAAAAGCTCATACTTAAATTCTGGAAAAATGCGCCCACACCAACAATAAAAATGTGGATATCAAATATGTTTGAAACACTACATCTGGAAGAGATGAGATTCCTCTTAGCAGGCAAAGCAGACGACTTCCAAAAGACGTGATCTACGTTTTTGGAACTATTATAAGCATAAGGTGCAATAGTAATCAAAAAATAAATAAATAAATAAATAAATAAAAGGTGCCAGGATCTGGTAACGGGGTGTAAAAAAAACAACAACAAAACAATAAAATAACAAAAACAGACTTGGTTGGTAGTCCCCTTTCTGCGGAGTTTAATGTTATAATAGAGCGATTGTTTCTCCTTTCTTTTTCCTTCTTTTCTAGGGTCTACTTTCTTTCTTTCTTTACTTCCTTCTCTAACTTCTTTTCTAAGGGGCTTTCTTTTATCAACACTCTCTTGCACCTTCACGACTTGCGCACTTTCTTTACTTTCTTTACTTCTAAAACATAATAAATAAATAAATAAATAAATAAAAAGAAGGGGGAAAAAAATATAAGGAATGTGGGAAGAAACCGGAGCACCCAGAGAAAACCCACACGGCCACAGGGAGAACATGCAAACACCACACAGACTACACCCGAGGTCAGGATTGAACCCGGGTCTCTGGCGCTGTGAGGTAGCGGCTCCACCACTGCACCTCTGTGCTGCCCTTAATTGTCTTATTGTCGATGCTTTTTATTGTGGCGTACCGGCACCACTTTTAAACGTTTTAAAGGTAGATTTTCACATTTTTATAATTTTTAATATTGTTAAAATATTACCAAAGTTTAAAAAATAATATTTATGAATTAGATAAGGCAGTCAGGCCCTTAAACGGCTTCAACACCGTTTCAGGTGGCCATCTACTAGCAATGTTACAAAATTTTGCGATTTAAAAAATCAAGTCTGCAATTTATCCCATCAGATAAAGCATAAAAAGAAGTTTAATTTGACACCTAATTCACTTTCATATCTTCAGTATTAAAAAAGTTATGGCCATTTACATACTCGGAAATTAGCATCTTGTTCCCTATTGATTTTCCATTGACTTAACACAAAAGCTGTGATCGAGAACAGTCTAAAGCCCATAACCTTCTTAAAAATTAAGAGAACTGAAAGAAATGTTAACAAATATTAAACAATCTTACTTGGATGACCTGAAATTAAAGCATATTAGTTAGTTACCTAATTGTAGCTAATTCCAAATTCAATTACTAGATCTAAACATCTATCCATTTCTTAAGGAAAGATTAACATTTTTAAATAGCCTAAGTGTCCAAAGAACATTCACACAAGAATTCACAATAAAACATGATTTTTAAATCTCATTGACATTAATTTATAGGCCAAATGGAAGGGATTTAGTGTTCAATTGCTGTAAATTAATGGCCATTTAAATCAGCTTGCCAGTGGGTTTTTCTCGAACACGATGGTTTGGAACGTTGCCATTGCGGTGGATTTGTAGCCCATATGCCCAGAAAGGTACTGTGGGATTGAATGGGCCCCCAAGTCACGTATTCGCAACTTAAAATTTTGAATAAAGGGATCTTAAGAAGCCCTTTTTAATGTAAAAATAAACAGCCTACCTTGCCTTGTCCCCTACATGAGATCCGTCCCGTTGTCAGGATTCGCGGTTTTAGAGGATGATTTTTAATCTACTATTACAATTAAATAACCCAATTTAGTTTAAAAATACCTGCAGCGAACGAATTTCGCAGCGATTTTTCGTCAGCAACTAAGTAGGCTGAACAACATCGATTTCAACAGCCTAGAGAAAATCGCGTTTTAAACCCGCCCCCCTCTCAAAAGCGCCAAAGTCGCACACACGGGCAGCGGCAGAACTGCAGCACCGCTGAAGGTAAGTTTTGCAACATACCTACATCTACCATAGACACTAACAGCAAGGTTTGCGTACCGGTACCATTTTTACCTGCTTGTAAAAGTAGTCAATTTTATGATTCCACTCAAGATACACCTGTCAAAACTCACACTAAATTCAGACATTTAGATTTTAACTTTTAATGAACACCACAAAAGCATCCGTCAAACTATTTCAAACTTTCTGTGTCACATTGAAGATGCAGCAAAACTCCCATAATTGGCCAGATCCCATTTCCAACGATTTTGAAGTCCCAATCGTTCAGCATTTGGCTCATGAGGTGTTGGTTCCTGCACTCCCTTTAACACCACTGGAGTCAGCTTTGCTTCTCTCCCCCATGCTGCCTGGCTTGCTGAGTATATCCAGTGTAGACAAAAGTGCTGGAGAAACTCAGCGGGTGCAGCGGCATCTATGGAGCGAAGGAGATAGGCAACGTTTCTTCGGAGGGAGGAGGGGAACTTCTTCAAAGTAGGCATACCTTGAGGAGATTTTGCAGTGGAGTAGACAAAGTGTTTAAGAAGGAACTGCAGATGCTGGAAAATCGAAGGTAGACAAAAGTGCTGGAGAAACTCAGCGGGTGCAGCAGCATCTATGGAGCGAAGGAAATAGGCAACGTTTCAAGTATATCTAGCAGTGTCTACTTTTCTTTTAGAATTCCTGAAGGCAGTTTTATTTGCTTTTCAAATAAGAGACTTCTGTAAAATAGAATAGATATATATTGATGGATCGAATTTACAAATGGGTGTGTATTTACCAAGTAAATGTTATTTTTTTGTGGAGGGCATATATTGTACAAACTTCCAAGAAAGTATATTGCATATATTCTCCCGTGCTTTACTCTAGGTGACTGTTGGGCTCGCTAACCCCGTACCAGCCCAAATGTTTGTAACCACCAACAGTGAGAGGTTGAAGCAAGAAGATGCAAATGTGTTACAGCAGCTAACTCAACTGAACAACAAGATCAAGACCATTCAGATGTACCACAGTGCTTTTCAACAAATCAATGAGGCTCTTGAACGTGAGCAGCAACAACTTGCGCAGTGTTACCAGTGTGAGTATGAAGCAAATGTCAAAGTTGAACGCTCAAAATGCTGAAGTATTTTATGTTCCACTTGCACAGAAGGACGTTTGATCCGTTGTGTCCATGGCGGTTCAGAGGAGAGCAATTCTCCCTCATTATGTCTCTGTATCCCTGCAATTTATTCTCCTTCATACGTGGCCATCAATTTGCGTTTGATTCTTTTCACCAATAATTTATACAAAGAGGCAAATTACAGAAACCAGTTAATCAATCAGCACGTCTTGGGATGTGGGAGGACACAAAACAACTCAAAAGTTGCAGACTACACACCAGTACCTGGGATCAGGATCAAACTGTGTCCCTGGAGCCAGGAGGCAAATACAACATCGATTTGGAAACTCATTACAGTATTTCATATCTGGACAATTTCTCAATCTTTATACTTTATTATTATATAACTTTATAATGTCTCCATTAAATAATCAGTTTACTAAAACATCTTGTATTCCCATCAGAATTTCAGGTAAACACAGACAATGCTGGAAATACACAGTAGATCAGCTGGCATTGAACAGAGATAGCATTCCTATCACAAGGTTATTTAGGATGAGACAAAATATTTAGTGCATCATTTTTATTCCGCACATAAAGTTTGCATTCCCGCATCCAAGATTTTCCATGAGATTTGCTTCCATCATTTGCTTGTATTGCATTGGCACATTGCATGGCATGGAGGTGGGCTATGCACACTTGTTAAATCCTCATAAGAGCCACATTAAAGGGGCAACTGTGAAACCAAGCCTGTGCTGTTTCCTAGCAGAGATGAAAGTGCTGGGGGCAGAGCTTTGGCTGAAGGTTTACTGCCGGCTGGCGACAGAGAGACGGAGCATTCTCCCCTGGGTTGGGAGAACAAACAATTGTTTGTGTGCTTAGCAAAGTCTTCCTAGATCTGAGGTTCATTGCGCAATTGTTTTTATTTTAGCTCAGCAGCACCTGCAGCAAGCAAATAGCCCACTGCCAGAGTTCAAGCAGGAGGAGAGCCTAAACCAGCAGAAGAGCACACGGGACGATCATAGAAGGGTGAGCTTACTTCTGTTTGGAGTTCAAAGCAGTTGGCCAAGCACAGGGAATGTTTATAGAGTACCTTCATGACAGTGTGAATGGATTTAAGGACTCTCCTGGAAGTAACTTCCTTTGTCAATCATCAAGGTAGTTGTTCCCATTTTGAAGTGGCTCCACCCAATGTCAGAAATGTTTTGGTTCGCTGGGTGTGTCTGAGGAAGCATGCAATCCATTGACGTGTTTAGGTAGCTAAACGCCATGCTCCAGAAATCTGTAAGAGTAGAATTTTCATTTGTCTTGATATCTTCCTAAGGGTGTGCACCACTTGCTCCTTGCCCAAAGCACAGTTTGAATGTTGGATGACAAGATTACTAAATGTTGCCAGCATTTTTTAAATGTATTTAATACAATGTGAGCATCACCGTATTTATTGTCTGTCCTTAATTAGCTCAAGGTGGAGTTAAGTTGAGTTGCCCCCTTGAGCCCGCTGTGGTTTTGAGGTGAGGTTACTCCCACAATGATGTTGAGGAGATAACTCCAGGATTTTGATCAGATAGCAATGAAGAAACAGCAATCTATTTTGTAGTCAGAAAGGCATGCGATCCAGAGGCAACGTGCACGGGATACTGATCGCCTGCATCTGTTGCCGTGGTTTCCCAAATCGGAGGTGCCAAAGAAGCGTTGGCAAGTCAGAGAAGAGGATCTTGCAGGTGGTCCTAGGCAGAAGACTGCAGCAGTAGTGGAGGGAGTAAATGTTTATGGCAGGGGTTTAAGCCAGTCATGTTGTCTTGGATGACTTGGACGTTGGCACTGACCTCATCCATATGAATGGAGAGTATTCCATCTCATTCCAGCTGTGTCTTGTAGCTGCTGGACTCAGGATTTGAGTCGTATTTTGCAGTGTGACCAGCTTCCCGCTTGCCTTTGTCACTGCATTATTCTGCTGATGACTGTCAAGACGAGTTGGTGAGATAGTCTCATTTATTGAAGAATGAGTGACCCAGATGTTACTGCCACTGACTGCCAAGGCTGAACGTTGCTTGGGTCTATCTTCACACGGGCAAGGGCTTTCTCCCTCCCTATCCAAGGTGTTGCAAATCCTACAGTCGTCAGGAAATGTCTCCACTTCTGACCTTGGAAGGAAGGTCATTGAAGAAACTATTTGAATTTGGTTGGGCCAAAAACGCTGCTTGGAGGAATTCTTGGGGGCTGTGAAGATTAACATCAATGACCACAACCATCTCCCTTGGTGCATGGTTTGACTCCAGCAAGTAAGAGAATTCCCACTATATGCGTACTTATTAAGGCGCCCTGATAAAAATGGAAGTGAATGTCTTGTGTTGCACTGTCAAGGGTAGCCACTTGCTTCTCACTGTCCTCTTGGAATTCAGCTCTCTTCTTCATGTTTGGATCAAGGCTGTACTGAGGGCTGAAAAGGCACGGACTTGTAAAAACTCAAAATAAGCATGAATGAGAAGTTTTTGTTTTTTGCTGTTTGAGGACATTTTCCATCTTTCCACTTATTTAGATTAGACCACTGACGTGGTAATTAGCCACGGTGAATTTGTCCTGCTTTGTATCCTGTGTCACTGGATCAATGGTCAAGGCTATGGATCAACACCCAGCTGGACTATTATGGATCTGCAGGGATTGGGTGTTGTACAAAGTCTGTGGTTGTACATGGTTCACCTGTTCCATTCTTTCATTATCTGATGTGTTATGTTGGAGTTTGATCCAATTTAACCCATTGAAACTGTGCTCCCTTTATCTTTTTACTATCATGTGCTTACCTCCAGTAAGGCCGCCTTTATTGTGCAACAGGCCTTAAATGCAGTGGTACCTGTTGGGTATATCCATGACCACCTGCGTAACCGTCTTGTGTTCAGAGGTACTGTATTAAAATGTCCTAGAATTTGCAAACATTTCCTCTGAAGCCTTCTAAAATTGTCACATATCAGATGTTTGTTTTCTGGAAATGCTACGATTTAACTGAATAGAAATGCCTTAATAAATGGGAACAAAAATGACATTAAATAACTTTATCTGCTACAAGATCCACAGTGTTACTCGCAATAAGCCTCAATTTTTAATGAAACTCGGCATGCTGGATGTATAGTCAGACATGACCGAGAACATTCAGCTTATAACATTGGCTTTAGTGTAGTTTAGTTCATTACTGATGATGGTATGGGGTACAGTGGAAAGATTACAATCAAGCCGTCCACAGTATACAGGATAAAGGATTTACTGCAAGGTAAAGTCCGATTGAAGATAGTTTGAAGGTCTCCAATGAGGCAGATGGTTTCAGCTGTTGGACTGAAGCTGATATGCAATGCCTCAGGTTCAGGATTATTTGGCACAACTGTGGACCAAATTTGTTGCATTACTCTGCTTGAAAGGAGCTGTGCACATCTTTGCAAATGGATTACAACGGACTACCACTGAAGATGAAACATCCCGAAACTGTATGACCAAGATACCAGTTATAATCTGTAACTTCATCCCGAATCAATGTGTCCGACTTGGCTCAATTGACAGCTCACTCTTCTGACTCTGAAGGTTTTTGTACAAGGAGTCGAGTTCACAATCGTGGCTGATAACGGGACGGGGGGGGGGGGGGGGGGGGGGGGGGGGGGGGGGGGGAAGCTGCTAGTTATTCTTCAGATGAAAGTTTAAGGCTCTTTTCTATTTGTAGTTATGAGCAGAGAGTTCTTCTGGTGTCCTGGGTCAACCTTCTTTCCACAATCAGATTAATGAGTCATTCTAGAAATGAATCCCGCTCTGCGCAAAATGGCTGCTGCATTTGCTTTAATAACAATAACTGCACTTCAAAGCAATATATTAAATGTGAAGCATCTTGAATTTTTGAAAGACATTAAGCACCAATAAAGCTTGCAAGTATTTCCTTTGCCTCGGTGTCAACTTCAATAAATAGTCAAAACTTCTCCGGAACCTGATCTGCCAAAAGCTTTTTTATGTCTTTGGAAAGTCATAAGGCCAATTTTGCCAGGCCTACAGCTAGTTACTTTGTTTTGAAGAGGAATAGCATGTGCTAATAGAAGAGTGATGAAGCTATCGTTTTTTAAAATCTATGTGATGCTTTTGCCAATAAATGGAGAAGTTACAGGGCTTGAATTAACGATTTACACCCTCAAAAGCATTTGAGAAAGAGAAGTCGTGTGTTGAATGGAGGAAATGATTTTGAGAGCTGTTCTGTGAATTTGTGATCACAAAGTAAGAGTATTCCTTTGTGAAGTTTATACCAACACAAGTTTTGTTAGGTGTCTTCAGGGAAAGGCTTTCAGTGCTGGCTGCCTTTTCACCCATGCCAGTCACTATTTGGCAGACTGCTGCATTTTAGTTCGCCGTGGCTGTAAATCCACAACAAGCGCAAATGAACGCTGCAGCATTAGTGCTTGGTTGATCCATGAAATGACTTTGGATCTGCCCACCCTTGTTGGGCACCTGCCTTTACATGCATGTACAGTCTAGCATTGCACAGGTAACTGGCCACCTCTGCTCACTATCTTTGATCTAATATTGATTTAGATTTTTTAAACTGCATCTTTCATCTTTAATAATGTAACAGTTATTCTTGAAAGATGTTTATCGTTTTTCTATTATTTAAATATAATGGCTTCCTTATAATCTACCAGTCATAAACCAGCTTTCTAATGTAAAAAAAATCTCTCTCTCTCTCGCTCTCGCGAAGAGAGGAGGAGAGAGCCAGATAGAGAGAGATAGAGAGAGTAGCGAGAGAGAGATATAGTAGGCGAAATAGCAAGAGAGAGACTATAGGCATTATTTTTTCAATAGAGGGGAGAGAAGAATGCTATCTCTCTTCTCTCTCCTCTCTCTACTCATCTCTATCTCTCTTCTCTCTCTCTCTATCTCTCTTCTTCTCTTCTCTCTCTCGCTCTCGCTCTCGCTCTCGCTCTCGCTCTCGCTCTCGCTCTCGCTCTCGCTCTCGCTCTCGCTCTCGCTCTCGCTCTCGCTCTCTCTTTCTCCTTCTCTCTCTTTCTCCTTCTCTCTCTTTCTCTCTCTCTCTCTCTCTCTCCCCCCCCCTCCATCTTATGACCATTTTCTTTAAATTGCAGCTCAATTCGCAAGAGGATATTAAAACACTGGTTTTAAACTGAATTGACTAAACAACCTCTTTACTTACAACACAGTAATAATGTACAGCAGACATTAACTTGCTTTTATACAGCACCAAATGCAACAAAATGTGCCAAGGCGGTAATGGAAGAATCAGCAAGCACTAAGCTGGATTCAGGAATAGAATAGGGGAAGTCAGAGTGAAAAAGAGATGTTTTGATTTTGTAGATTGAGATTATAGTGAAATGGAGGGGGTCGGGGAGATAATTCCAGGCTGCAGTATGTAATGTCTTAAGAGTCTGCTCATGGAAGGATATGGAAGACTAGAGGTAAAAGGACCAAAAGTGTCAGAGGGACATAATATTGCAGTTATTTTATTTATTTTATTTTAGGGAGGTTGACATTACCAGGTTTTATTATATAACACTAATTCCCTTGAGAAGATAGAAAAAGCTACCAATTTAGATTTCCTTCTGGTGACAATTCTCCCTCCCCTGCCCTGTCCATCATCACCTGCCCCACCTGTGGGTATCATGAAGGACTTGTGGACCAACTCGAATCCACAGAACCAGTGGGGAAACGAGTCATCATCGGCCCCAAGAGAAGTCGAAGAAGGTGCTCCCACTGTGTATTGGAGGAAGGCAAAAATGAGGGAACAGTGAGACATTTCCAAGTCAGGATAATGTGTGATTTAGTTTAGTTTAGAGATACAGCGCGGAAACAGACCCTTCGGCCCACCGAGTCCATGCCGACCAGCGATCCCCGCACATTAACACTATTCTACACACACTAGGGACAATTTATACATACACCAAGCCAATTAACCTACAAATCTGTACGTCTTTGGAGTGTGGGAGGAAACCGAAGGTCTTGGAGAAAACCCACGCAGGTCACGGGGAGAACGTACAAACTCCGTACAGACAGCACCCGTAGTCAGGATCAAACCCAGGTCTCTGGCGCTGTGAGGCAGCAACTCTACCGCTGTGCCACCATGTAAAGGAGGAACCTGCTGGGAATGGCATTCCCAAGCATTTGCTGCCTTTGCCCTTTTTCGTAGAGGTTGCTACCTGGAAGGTTCTGTATAGTAGAATAACTGAAGAGAATAACTATAGGGCATTTTGTCAATGGCACACATTGTCTCCACAGTGTACCCAGGTGGACAAGTGGCTGTTTACAAAGGTAGGAAGAGATGAGTCTGTGGGAAGTGTCCTTAAGGATGAGATTTTTGAAATGTGTAAGGATCTCTCAGAAGCAAGGGTAATATGTGGGTGTGATTTAGCACTGTATCTTATCCTGGACTGAATGTTTGGGAGAATAAATTTGGATACTGTCGAGGAAGAGGATGCAACTTACTTTCATAAATGTTTTGAGGATGAAATTTGGATCGAGAAATTGCTCAGTGAAGAATCCAATAAGGGCTTTTCAGTTTAGCTACGTTTCAAATGAGGAACTGGCATTTCAAAACATCAGTGAAGTGGTTAGAAAGGAGACCAAAAGATCAGATCATAAAGTAATTGTCTAATATTACAACTAAAAAGCAATTAATGATTGTAGATTGACCGAGAGGGAAAAGGGTGATGTACTTTATTACACTGGAGACTCGGAGTTAATTGTGATTCATTGTAAATAATTTAGTAGCCAAGTATGGAAAAACACACAAGTAATTTGATTTGTCATACCAAAAAAGCAACAAGACACACAACTACATAAATGGCCTTGATTTCCCAGTCAGTGGCATTTTTCCTGACATCATTTGCAGCAAGGCATCTTTTACTGGGGATCTGAGCAATGCAACAACACCGATGATGTCATTTCTACACGGTGAAACCAAAATGTGTAAAAATGACCTTTATTAAAATCTGACAATGTGCACTTTAACCACATGTGATTTTTTTTTCTATTACAATCTCAAATTGTGGAGTACAGAGGCAAATAAATAAATGATGGGTCTTTGTCCCAAACATTATGGAGGGCACTGTATAGATTAAGGTACAAGCAGAATGACCTAAAATAAAAATACATTTTAATTCCTATAGTTACAAAATCCATGGGATTTTTAAATAATGATTTTGAGGGAAATGGATTCCGTACACACAAAATTAGTCCTTCAGGGCCAAAGAGGATATTCAGTAGTGATTGCACATTAATATGTATTAAACACTTGGTTACACCTCAATCAACAAGGCTCAATATTCGATATTACTCTGAGAGCAGTGCATGGCAAGTTGAGGTTTACCAGCTGCATTCTTTGTTTAGGTGAGGACTGCAGGAAGGGATTATTAGATTTCTGTTTTGAACTGAGTGTGCTTGGGCATCAGACGTTTAGAGCAATGTTGACGGGGCAGTATTTTGGATTGCCAAAACTCTGAAGTCTGAGGTTATAATTCAATATTCCTTCCTTACAATGATACGGACATTTTTACAAAATTGTACAGAAAATTAATAGAAATGTTTACTATATAAATGTTCACAGGTGGAAGACACCGGGGATTAAACGAGGGACAAATTATTTAGTCAGCTAGGCTTACTGTAAAGGGGGAGCCACACAGACTGAGTAGAGTTTGTATATAGAAGGAAATCTCAAACTAACCTGTAGCATCATCGACTGTGCTCCCCAATGATCATACCCATGACTTGGTCTGTTTTCTTATTTTAGCTTTGCTTTGCAATTCTCCAATAGTCATAATGCCTGGTGTATAAGCACCACCCAAACATCCTGAAGACGTATTGCATTTACTAAACTGTACTTGTGACATGCACAATGACGCTCTGATCTGTGCCCAAATAGGTAAACTGGTCTCTCTTGTGCTGTGCTTCTGATGGGATTAAGTACAAAGTGTATTGGGGCAAGTGGATATTGAATTGTGTTGCTACCTTGGATCCAGTCAGCAGGGTAAACCTGCTTTAAGGCTAACAATGCATCTTTTGGGTTTTTGAATGGCTTTTTAACAGAAGAGAAATTACAGCATCTTGGAAGCGGTGAGATCTCTGGAGCAGGTCCAGGGCCTGGTGCTGAATATGATTCTCAACTGGAAGCGACGACTTCAGCTGTCAGGAAATGGTGCCTACTTTGAGGACAACCTGGGGTCACTTCAGGAATGGTGAGGAATGAGATTCAGTCCATTTGCCGTGCAGTCATTTACCAATAAATTGGCACGTAGGCGCTAAACTTCAGATTGGGAGAGTGTTTATATTCCTGGCCTAGTAATCCAGAAGCCTGAACCAGTTACCCAGAGCCACGAGTTTAAAATTCCACCATTACTTCTGCGCAATTTATACTTAGTTTGTTAAATAAAGATCTGAAATTAAAACCTAATATATTAATTATTATAATCTTGTAACCACCTATCCAATGATATGATGCATATACAAACTAATCACTTTTCTGTTGAATGATCGGTTAGTTATTCATTTTATATTTTGTGGGGGGGGGGGAAAGTTAGCTGAAGATGTCACTTTGATTGCAAAACAGGTAGAAAGGTTAACACCCAAAATAAAATGTCAATGCTCATGGAATATCTTGCATTATTGAGTTTTTGATCTTTTAGATTGCAAGCATTTAACCGCATTGCAATTCACTTTTAAAATAAGAAATTGAATGTGGGGCAGTCTTGCATATAGCATTTGGTTCTGTTCCACTGATTTCTTTCAGACTCCCCACCTTTGAGCTGGTCAACATCAGTGTTGTTGTCACCTTCGATTAGCTTCCTTCAGTCAATTTGTTCCTCCGACCTGTTGATCGTGACATTTGCCGCTCTGCTGCCCTCCCTCTTACCATTACCAGTCAGAGCTTGAGCAATCGGCTTGAAACAAGGAACAATTGCTCTACTTGAGGGTGTCCCAGCATGGAATATAGGCAATACGGCACAGTAATAGGGTAGATTGTTCAAACACCACTCACTCAATGAGAACCAGAGAAAGGAAAATAGCAAATGAATGCTGGAGTTGTGATATTGTTGTCAGGCAAGTCTAATGCTACAGGTGACCTACTGATGCTACATGCAGGCAACTCTGTGAAGTGGGACACTGGTACTGGAGGCTCCAAATGAGACTGAGCCAGGAGCATTTCTTCCAGATCTGATTTGCTGGGCACATTGGTATATTTAGACCATTGTATTTTCTGTTTGTTACTGTGGTTTGTGAATTTACAAGCACTAGGTCCCCTAGGAATCCAAAGTGAGAGAAGCCCCCGCTGCCCAAGGAGACGGAAATCAATTTTAATGCACTAACCATTGCCTTGGCTATAATGAGCTACAGTCAATGGTATACCACTTCAACAAATTAATCCAGGAGCTAGAGGCATAGACATTTTCAAAAGGTTTGACATTTAAGTACAGAAGAGGAGGTGGATGAACTGGGCTGACCAGTTGAGATCAGCTGAAAGGTGGGGCAGGCTTGAGTATCTGCCTTCGACTAGTAGGAAAAAACCTGCAGATGCTGGTTTATACACAAAAGGACACAGAGTGCTGGAGTAACTCAGCAGGTCAGCCAGCATCTCTGGAGAACGTGGAGAGGTGACATTTTGGGTCGGGTCCCTTCTTCAGACAGTCAGTCTAAAGAATGATGGCAACTCAAAACATTGCCTCTCCATGTTCTCCAGAGATGCTGGCTGACCTGCTGAGTTAGTCCAGCACTAGGAATTGACTAGTGCTCAGAATCAGTGTAAGGGGACTAAGTTGTCAGGTCTATATATGAGCGGAGATTGGAAGCATTGTGAATAAATGGCCACACGCCTACTTGAGGGTATTAGGGCCCTTAGTGTGTTGTTCCTACCTCCAATCATTTTAGGTCCTGTTCTTTAAATTGCTCTCGTTGCTGGCACTTCACTCCGGTGTCAAGATGCCAGTTAGTTACAGTTAACCTGTTGGCATTTATTTCTTGGTATTGTTGATTCTCAGTCAGTGGATATTGCTGGGAAGGCCAGCCTTCTTGCCTCTCCTTAATTTCCCATAAGAGCCACACCTTGACCCATGGGATTCCTTCTAGTGTAGGTACACCCACAATACAATCGCATTGAGTTACAGTATACAATAAGGAGACTTGCGCAGAACATTTTAGAATGTCACCATCCATTGTAATTGCAGTTTGGGTCTTATAGTGAATAGTCTGAGCTTTCTAGAGTTCTGGTTGACCAAATTCTTGGTGTGTTCTTTTGAATTAGGGTTAAGTGTCGATGTTAAAGTCTGCTCTTATTCCAGGTGTGATAAACTTGCGGAAATGAACTGTCAGATTCAGAAAGAACTTGCGCTGATTAGCACACAGGAAGATGTTGCTGTTGACCAGATATCAGGAGTGCCCGAGAAGCTCTCCTCCTTACTCAGTAACTTGGTTAGAAGGTAACTCCTTTATTACCACTTGATTATACTAGCAAACGGAGGTTGCCAACCAAATACACTCGTATCCAAAATCAATCTCAAGCTGCAAGCGCAAACGACATGATTTTCTGAATGTGTTCTGGTGTAAAGTAAGCCCGACGTGTGGCATAGGATTTATGATCAACTTAATTCCGAGATAATGCACCCAAAACTATGCTGTGCCACAACTAATTCCTCTTCGCCACTCCCGCTGCAATCCGGCAAGTGCACACAGCAGCCACCGAGTTCTCTTTGCGCAAATCACAACTTATTTAAACCATACAAGTTACCTCCACTGAGAACGTGTGAATCGAGGAGTGAAGCAGAATTTTGCCTCATGGGTTTGAACGTTGAAATTCACCAAGTCTGAATGTCATGAGAAAGTGACAAGGTTTGAAACTGTGGCCGCTAGATTGCTTCTGCCGGTTAGTCTACACGTGTATCGGCATGTTTGTATCTCTTGTGTGCATTAGTAACATTTGATGAGGCAAAAAGAATAAAGTAAAAACAGATATAGCTTGCCATTTCTGATCATACTAATGTTAGTAGAAGTTGCTATATTTTCCAGGATGAATGCTTTGGCACCTGCATGCAACAACGGCAGAAAGGAGGGGAGGGGGGGGGGGAGAGGGGGAGGGGGGGGGGGGGGGATGGCTCACTTCCACTCTTCTCTGCTCTTGATTTTGGCATCGAGTTGGGGAAAATGTAACTCCCCATAGAGACCGAGGAGAAAATTGAGCTTAGCTGTGGTCAGACATTACCTAAAGCCAGGGTGTGCAAATTAGTTGAGGCAAAGAAATTATGAATATGATTTCTAAAGTTGGTTTGGGGAAAAAGCTGTCAAAACCACCAGTTAACAGACATTTTGTTCCATGTTTCTACAGTGCGTTCCTTGTGGAAAAACAGCCCCCACAGGTGCTAAAGACCCAAAGCAAGTTCTCCTCAACTGTTCGATTTCTGTTTGGCGTGAAGCTGAATACACAAACAAAACCTCCCATTGTGAAAGCCATCATTATTACAGAGCAACAGGCCAGAGTTATGAGACAGCATGAGAATATGCAGAGGTAAGAAAAATGCAACAGTGCAGGGCTGGAAAAATCGTTTGCACATTCGCATCCTCGAGTTTTCAATTCCCCATGACTGTCTCTCGAACTTCCTGCAGTGGCAGAACCACCATGGGATCTCAACTCTCCTATTCTCACCTCATGTTTAAGAAAGATGCTGAAAAAAATCGAAGGTAGACAAAAATGCAGGTGAAACTCAGCGGGTGAGGCAACATCTATGGAGCGAAGGAATAGGTGACGTTTCGGGTCGAGACCCGGAAGGGTCTCGACCTGAAACGTCACCTATTCCTTCGCTCCATAGATGCTGCCTCACCCGCTGAGTTTCCGGAAGGGTCTCGACCCGAAACGTCACCTATTCCTTCGCTCCATAGATGCTGCCTCACCCGCTGAGTTTCCGGAAGGGTCTCAACCCGAAACGTCACCTATTCCTTCACTCCATAGATGCTGCCTCACCCGCTGAGTTTCTCCAGCATTTTTGTCTACGTCCTCGCCTCATGATCATTTGCAGATTGGCTTATTGTTGGAGGTGTTACAACACCTGAAGTTTTAGATTTCCGTAAAAGATGCTTATTAAAACCTCCCTTTTTGGTCACCAGACGTATCATCCTTTGTAGCCGCGTCATGCAGCACAGAAACAGGCCGTTCGGCCCAGCTCAATCACGCTGACCAAGATGCCCTATCTAAACTAATCTGTTTTGCCCACGTTTCGACCATATCACTGAACCTTTCCTGTCCATGTACTTGACTAAGTGTGTACCTGCCTCAAATACTTCCTCTAGTAGCTCATTCCATATATGTACCACCCTCACAGAGCGGAGGGGGAAAATTACCCTTCAGTTCCTAGTACATCTTGCCCCTCTCTTTAAACCTATGCCCCTTATTTCTCGTTTAACCATCTGTGGGGGGGGGGAAAGACTATGTGTGTGTGTGATGGACTAAATGGATGCATTTTACGGGGTGAGAATATACAAAAGCTTGATATAATTGGAGATTATAATAGAGCAGCACATCTTGAAGTCAAGTACTCCGCGCAAAACGGAGACAGACGCAAACATTTCCGAAATGGCACATCTGTTTTCACGTTTCTCAAATGTAATCAGAATAATGGCTGAATAAAAGTGGAATATAAGAATAGAAACATAGAAACATAGAAAATAGGTGCAGGAGTAGGCCATTCGGCCCTTCGAGCTTGCACCGCCATTCAATATGATCATGGCTGATCATCCAACTCAGAATCCTGTACCTGCCTTCTCTCCTTACCCCCTGATCACTTTAGCCACAAGGGCCACATCTAACTCCCTCTTAAATATAGCCAATGAACTGGCCTCAACTACCTTCTGTGCCAGTGAATTCCAGAGATTCACCACTCTCTGTGTGAAAAATGTTTTTCTCATCTCGGTCCTAAAAGATTTCCCCCTTATCCTCAAACAATGGATTAGATTGTTGATTCAAAACCGTTCTGCAGATGCCAGCTATCGCTGCACCATCTGACCCAAGAGAGCATTAATATTATTCAGGTGTGAACCAAAAAATAGAGATTGCTGGCAGGTTATTTGATGTTACAGTGCGACACTTTGTCTACCTATCAGCCCATAGCTAATCCCAAATAGGTTTTGCACAGACCAGTCCAAGAACCATTCATGTGGGGTTTTTTAATAGATTGAGTAGGTTACTACTCTTTGTGCTTTGTGGTATTTTAAGTTGTATCCTCTGGGTAAAATCTGGATTTAATAGCTTTAATAATAGGATTGAAATAGTTTGTCATAAACCTGAAATCATCGTATCTTTTACTCCAGTGAAAACACAGGCGAGATCACGAACAGTAGCAGTTTGTTGGAATTTAGTAATGCTACAAAAACCACCAGTGCCAGCTTCAGAAATATGGTAGGTATTAACGTTAAAAGACAAATATTGTAATCCCGAAGAGAGCTGAATGCTTATGTATGTGTGGAAGTCCCTGCTGCTCAATTAAACTCACCTCAATGACTCTACTGTGGCTATAATTGTGTGTAGTGTGGTACTTATGTTATTTGAATAGTAATTTAGGAGCCTAGAATAGTAATACAGAGAATACAAGTTCAAACTGTCGTTTGAGAATTTACATTAAGTGGAATTAAATGGTAAAAGTAACCAGAGGGTGTTGGATTGGTATAAAAACCAAAATGGTTTACAAGTGTCCTTCCTTGAAGAAAGGAAACCTGCCAGAATTTAAAAAAATAGTTAAAATGGAGAATATTTATCTTTTCACCTTCCATCACAGTGAGGAATGTGGAGGAGTCACTGTGGTGGATGTTTATGTTAAAACGTGTTTTGTGTGTTCTGTTGCTTTTTATTTGTATGACTGACTTGGCAAATGAAATTCCTTGTCTACTTGGCTAATAAAGTGTGATTGTGATTGTGAGGATGTGATATCCTTGAGGCAAAAGTCAAACGTTGTAAATCACCTCAGCTTTGAAGTTCTAAAATGGTTGCGCTATCTTTGTTTATCTTTCTAGTCATGAATGTGCTTTGCTATTTGACAGTTTCTTGATTGAAAGCATAGACTTAACTCTTTTGTTTCTCCCACAAATTCAAGTCCTTAAAGAAAATAAAGCGCTCAGACCGCAGAGGAACTGAGTCAGTGACTGAAGAAAAGTTTGCCGTCCTGTTTTCTTCAGAGCTCTGCATCGCAGGCAGTGAAATGAAATTCCATGTTCAGGTATCTAAACCTTTGTTATCAATACCATTTTACAATTGATCAAAAGGCTTTTCAAAGACATTTTTAACATAGGCAATCTTTAAATAGCTTCTTGGTATTTTAATGTCCTTGTAGGCACTTTCACACCCTGATTATATAAACCGGCATATAAACCGATCAAACTTGAGACTGTGAAAATACTGGCCTAACTGCTTTATAGTTACTTACGTATGTTACTGTGACACAGTTTGCTTTGTTGTCAAACTGGATAGTTTTTGTTTCCCTCCTCTAAACCCAACTGAAATTTGAAGACTGTCTGTGGACTGTTAACACTGTTTTGTGTCAATAAAGATCTCCGTCCCAACGGACAACGCCATTTAATCTGAACAGTAATTCAACATCACACACTGTTGTGCCCAGCAAATGCAGCGATTGAGTCATACCGCATGGAAAGAGGCTCTTTGGCCCAACTCGCCCATGCTGTCCAGGATATCCCATCTAAACTAGTTCCCTTTACCCATGGAGGAGTCATAGAACAGTGATGGTACAGCCAGTCCCGCGGACCATGTCTGTGGAGTGCTGAGAGGGTCCTGCACTGCAGATGGTTCCATCTTTCAAAAGATACATTAAACCAGGGGTGGGGAACCTTTTCATGTTGGGAGGCCGCATTAAGTTAGCTGTAAACTAATAAGGCCGCATCCAAGATACTTCAATTAGATATACTTCGAACTGTACATTATTTTGTAAAAATCTAACTACTATGTACTAACTTCAAGAACATTTTTAAAAATTGTTAATTCTAAAGTTAACTAGCCTTTTAATGACTTGTTGTGACTGCTTTTTGTGGGAGGTTGACGTACATTCTAGAGTCGCATTAGAACTAAATCATGAGCATAACAGGTGTTAAAATAGCCCTCATGACTTACTAATGTTTTAATTGTGGCCGTCAGTTGGGGAGGATTATTTAGTTGAATCTACCTTTACTCTTTTAAATACATATTTTAAATACGTTCATTTTAAGATTAAAATTAAAATAATAAAAGACGAACAAAAACATATTAATAAAAATAAAATAAAAGGATTTATTCTACAAAATTTGGATTAATTCAAAAGGCCGCACCTAATGGCCTAGAAGGCCGCAGGTTCCCCACCTCTGCATTAAACTAAGGATCCCCCCCCCCCCCCCCCCCCCCCCCGGTTCAATTGGTGCAAAAGATCCCACTGCATGACTCTGAGACAACTGACGCATCCCTCTGGTATATCAAAGCTGCGTTTTGTCTGGAAGATCTCCCACAATGAATTTGTCCCAGTCCCCACACAATCTCCCACACTCCCAGTCTTGTTTTAATGAACTTTATCACTTCTTCATCAACCTGTTTATCATTAAATAGTCAAATATTGATGATGCAAACACTCTTATTCTTTTTGTTGCAGGCCTTGTCGCTGCCAATCGTAGTGATTGTTCATGGCAGCCAGGACAACAACGCTACTGCAACAATCTTGTGGGACAATGCATTCTCTGAGATTGTAAGTTACTTTAACTTGGAATGCTTTTATTTTGAGATTCTGCGCAAGGGGAATGATTGGAGTTTGGTTTCAGCAGTACTTTAGTTTTTAGTTTTAGTTTTAAGTTCCTTTTTAATAGTTATTAGGAGTATTATGAGAGATGCCACTCAGTTATTCCAAAGAAAATCTAAGCTTTATTACATGACCTCAGCCAAGGAACCTGAAGCATTTAGTACCGCACTGATAACATTGTCCCATTCAAAGCTGGGACATTAATAGTATTGCTGGTTCAATGTCATGCATCATTACACTATTGCACATTGCAATCCGGTATAATCCTGTCTGGAGGTTTCTTATTGTTACGTTTACTGAGGTACAGTGAAAAGCTATTTTGCTGTGTGTCAGTGAATAGACTGTACATAATTACCATCAAGCCGTTCACTGTGTACAGATATAGGATAAAGGGAATAACGTTTAATGCTAGTCAAGTACAGTAAAGTCCATTTAAAGATAGTCTGACGGTCTCCAATGAGGTAGATGGGAGATCAGGACTGCTCTTTAGTTGGTGAGAGGATGATTCAGTTGCCTGATAACAGCCGGGAAAAAACTGTCCCTGAATCTGGAGGTGTGCCTTTTCACACTTCTGTACCTCTTGCCCGATGGGAGAGGGGAGAAGAGAGAATGACCGGGGGTGAGACTCGTCCTTGACTATGCTGCTGGCGTGAAGTTTAGATGGAGCCAATAGAAGGGAGGTTGGATTGGATGAAGGTCTGGGCTGCGTCCACAACTCTGCAATTTCTTGCGGTCTTGGGTGGAGCTGTTTCCGAACCAAGCTGTGATTCATCCCACTAAAATGCTTTCTACGACACATCTGCAGAAGTTGTTAAGAGTTGTTGGGGACATGCCAAACCTCCTGTGCCTTCTAAGGAAGTCGAGGTGTTGATGTGTTTTCCTGGCCATTGCTTCGATATTTGGTGTCCGTGTGCCAGCTTGGATATGGTCCCGCTGTGCTTCAAATACCAATAAGGATGTAAAATCCAACGTTGCTTTTCCTCTTTGTGCAGGAACGATTACCCTTCCATGTCCCAGACAGAGTGTCATGGTCTCAAATGTGTGAGACCCTCAACATGAAATTCATGGCAGAAGTCCAATCAACTCAGGGCTTGTGTAAAGAGCACTTTGTTTTCCTGGCCCAGAAGATATTTGATGAGCAGAGTTACATCTTGGACGACTTCACAAACAGGATGGTTTCTTGGTCTCAGTTTAACAAGGTAAACTTTACATATAATCATTCCAACAGCTTGCCTGCCTGTGCACTTGAGATATTGCACAGCAGCTGCCGGGAAGATGACATGGGTTGCTGCATGAATGAATTGTTCGTTCTCTTTCTTGTGAAGATTAGACTTGGTTAATGTACTGCCACACTCACACTGTTTCACTTTTACCTCTGACCCCCATGCCCCCTGCCCTGTCGTTTTTACTTGCCTATCTTTAGCCATGGGAAGATTGACTGAACCCAGAAGTGAGGTTACATTTAAATTTCAGGGTCACGTGGCTGTGCCATTTAAACATTTAAGCTACAAGCCCAGCAACAGTCCGCGCAATTTCTGGTCCGTTGGAAAATCTGCCGAGGGAAAAGTTTTCTAGCTTGGCTAACTGACTTTGAGAATTGACTTTAATAGTGCCCAAACTCCCACTCCGCGGTGAAATCGGCCCCTTTGGCGCTCTCGATGCGAAAAGTACTCTGTTGTCGTGAGGTCAGGTAGGCGATCTGTTCCCAAACAGCAGCATACTTCAAGTAACCCCTGCATTCCCCCTCTCTCCATCCCTTCTCCACCCATTGCACCAGCTTCTTGTTCTCACCTAGCAAACGGCTAACAATGGCCAGTTTCCTTTATCATCGTTACTTTTTTGCACATCTTTCATTAATTCATTCCATATCTCTCTACATCACTGTCTATATTTGTCGTTTCCCTCTCTCCTGACCAGTCTGAAGAAGGGTCTCAACCTGAAACGTCACCCATTCCTTCTCTCCAGAGACGCTGCCTGTCCCGCTGAGTTACTCCAGCATTTTGTGTCTATCTTCGATGTGATCTTGATGAGGGGACTAGATAGGGTGAATGCACAGTTGATCCTTGGTTTAAACCAGCATCTGTGGTTCCTTCCTACAGCACTGTGAAGTCTAGAAACACAAGCAGTGATCTCAATAAATGACAGGCAGGCATCCATGAAGTGAATCTATAATCATCTTGTATCTGGTGATTTAGATTTGTCGGGTAATCTTCAGTGCAAGCAAGGCATTACCGAATCATTTCCACATTTTTTCAGGAAAACCTACCTGGACGAACCTTTACTTTCTGGCAATGGTTTGATGGCGTGATGGAGCTCACGAAAAAGCACTTGAAGGAATACTGGAATAATGGGTAAGAATTTTAGTTCCTCGCCAAACTAATCCGCATTCACTGATTGATGCCCTATGCATAGTCATTTCCATTGATTTCAAGTCACCTTTTATCTAAAATGTCCAAGTATCCTTCAGATATATTGGTGAATATCACCAAATAATGTATTAATTAATTATGAAGAAATTTATAAGTGATAGTAGATTCGGCCCATCCAGTCTACTTTGCCATTCAATCAAGGCCTCCCTCCTAACCCCATTCTCCTGCCTTCTCCCCATAACCCTCTGATACCCGTACTAATCAACAATCGATCTATCTCTCTTCCTTCAAAATATCAATTGACGGCTTCCAAAGCCTTGTGTGGCAATGAATTCCACAGATTCACCACCCTCAGACTAAAGAAATTCCTCCTCATCTCCTTCCTAAAGGAACGTCCTTTAATTCTGAGTCTGTGATCTCTAGTCCTGAACTCTCGCACTAGTGAGTCCTCTTCACATCCACTCTATCCAGGACCCCCAGATCCCATTGTACTTCTTCCTTTCCCAACTTGACGCCATTTAGATAGTAACATAATTAGTAGTGACATCATGGGGCCATGTTTTCTTGTTGTCACCTACGTGCAAAGTTGCAAACTGTTATGGAAAGGAGGTTTTTGCTACTACACTAATCCCCAGAAGAAAGAATGTCGCTGAAGAGTGTTGACCCTCTGTTTTCAGGTTGATCATTGGTTTTGTCAGCAAGCAGTACGCCAACAGACTACTGAACCTACGGATGAATGGGACCTTTCTCCTTCGCTTCAGCGACTCTGAGATTGGTGGGATTACGATAGCATGGATTGACGATTCTGAGAAGGGTAACCCTGTTCTCTCTTGCAAAGCTTCGAGGCTTTCTTTGACTATTTTTCTTTTAGTGTGTGCGCCCAACCCAGGCAGACATCTAACTTTAGAATATCAAACCCTTGAGATATTATCCTTCTTTATACGGTGTATTCCAGCCCCTGCTATTCAAGATTCAAGAGAGTTTATTGTCATGTGTCCCAGATAGGACAATGAAATTCTTGCTTTGCTTCAGCACAACAGAACATAGTAGTCATGACTACAGAACAGATCAGTGTGTCCATATACCATTATATAAATATATACACACATGAATAAATAAACTGATAAAGTGCAAATAAACAGATAATGGTCTATTAGTGTTCAGAGATTTCTTTCAGTTGAGTTCAATAGCCTGATGGCTGTGGGGAAGTAGCTATTCCTGAACCTGATCGTTGCAGTCTTCAGGCTCCTGTACCTTCTACCTGAAGGTAGCGGGGAGATGAGTGTGTGGCCAGGTTGGTGTGGGTCCTTGATGATACTGCCAGCCTTTTTGAGGCAGTGGCTATGCCCACTGGTTCTGGAACGCCCCCAACCAGCCATCAGATACCCTCTCCAGGGTGGTTTATGCTGCCCCTGACCGAGATCTAGCACAATATCTACCCATTATTTCTCTTTCTTTTTTGAGAGCTTTACGATGTATCTACAAGCCCTGCTTCCAAGATGGCGTCCAACCTAGGTGACTATTAGCGTGCTAGTCACAGAAGCAGATCTACAAACTCATATTACAATCGCTCCACACTCTTAAATCTCAACTCCTACAGTAACAATACTTACTTTAACTATGATGATCTTAAATTCCTCTCAGATTGTAATCGTGTATTGTCTTTCCGCTGACTGGATAGCACGCAACAAAAGCTTTTCACTGTACCTCAGTACACGGGACAATAAACTAAACTGAACTAAATAAATATTTTAGAATTGGAGAATTTACATATACATATCCAATAGCATAATATTGAGTCCTTCATGGAGAGTTATTTCCAATATTTCCAAACTAACTACATTGAGCTCACTGTGATTTGATTTAATTTGGTTCTTCTAAGGCACACATTTCTAATTAAATTAAAACCGCAGGAATTTCAATAACAAATTGATTTAAAATCTCTAAATTAATCTCTATCTCCAAACTAAACTAAATAATGTACCAAGAATTCATGAGGTGTGAAATGACATTCGAGCCATTATTTTTGACAACTGCATTTCCCGTCCATGTCAGACTGGCCAGTTGTGATGAAATCTTGAGATATTAGCTATTTCCCTCTCTCCCCCCCCCCCCCCCCAGCAGGCCAAATGGCCATCTTCCATGCTGTAAATGCCAACAATTCTCTCCAGTGCCTTGTTCTGACTCTCTTTTTCATGCTGCAGGTGGCAGACAGGTGTTCAATGTCCAGCCTTTCACTACAAAGGATTTAACCATTCGGTCGCTGGGAGATCGTGTCCGAGATATTGAACGCCTGCTTTATCTGTTTCCCGAGAGACACAAAGATGAAACTTTCAAAAAGTACTACACAAGTATGTATCAAAAAACTTACCAGTCATGGACACAAAATTATTTCTGACAGTGTCATAGCCTGATTGAATTGCAGCACAATACTCAAGTGACTGATACAGCTGCTCCTGTTCTTTTGATTCAGATTTAATTTGAAGAGCTTTTGCTCTCTTCCTAGTACAAATTAAATAGCAAAAGGATTTGAGTATAGGAGCAGGGAGGTTCTACTGCAGTTGTACAGGGTCTTGGTGAGACCACACCTGGAGTATTGCGAACAGTTTTGGTCTCCTAATCTGAGGAAAGACATTCTTGCCATAGAGGGAGTACAGAGAAGGTTCGCCAGACTGATTCCTGGGATGGCAGGACTTTCATATGAAGAAAGACTGGGTAGACTCGGCTTGTACTCGCTAGAATTTAGAAGATTGAGGGGGCATCTTATAGAAACTTACAAAATTCTTAAAGGGTTGGACAGGCTAGATGCAGGAAGATTGTTCCCGATTATGGGGAAGTCCAGAACAAGGGGTCACAGTTTGTTTAAGGATAAGGGAGAAGTCTTTTAGGACCTAGATGAGAAAAACATTTTTCACACAGAGAGTGGTGAATTTGTGGAATTCTCTGCCACAGAAGGTAGTTGAGGCCAGTTCATTGGCTATATTTAAGAGGGAGTTAGATGTGGCCCTTGTGGCTAAAGGGATCAGGGGGTATGGAGAGAAGGCAGGTACAGGATACTGAGTTGGATGATCAGCCATGATCACAATGAATGGCGGTGCATGTTCGAAGGGCCGAATGGCCTACTCCTGCACCTATTTTCTATGTTTCTAAATATATTCAAAGTAGTCTATGTAAATGTTCTCCCTCCCATCATGTATTTTTTGTTTTAATTTTTGAAAAATGATTGTGAGAACGATAAGCAAACAGCCTACAAAGTGTTGGAGGAACTCAGCGGGTCATCTGTGGAGCGAGATGGCCAGACAATGTTGTTGGTCGGGATCCTTTCTCAGACTGACAGGCCCCAACCAGAAGCATCGTCTGTCCATTCCCTCCAGAGATGCTGTCTGACCTGCTGAGTTCCTCCAGCACTTTGTGTTTTGCTCAAGATTCCGGCATCTCAAGAACGGTGCTCCGGTGGCTGGGACGGTGTTCTGGCGGCGGTGGCCTGAGTCCGGGGTTCGGCCGCGGGCCAGCGGCTGCGTCAGCAGGACTGGTGGGCGGCAGCTTCGACCACCCCGGGCCGCGGTGTTTGAGCCGCGGGACAGTTGTAACATCGCCCGGGGGGTATTGCCTCAGCGCAGAGGGAGAAGAGGAGGGAAGAGACTGGAGACCTAAGACTTTTGCCTCCATCACAGTGAGGAGATGTTGGGTGGACTCACTGTGGTGGATGTTAATATGTGTTTATTGTTGTTTTTTATTGTATTGTATTGTATGTATGACTGCTTCAATTTCGTTCAGACTTCGGTCTGAATGACAATAAAGGCTATCTAATCTAATAATCTGCAGTTCCTTGTCTCCCCGATAAGCAAGCAACCTTGTTTGTCTCTTTTTCTCGGCAGAGGAAGCAAAGGGCAAAGATGGCTATCTCCACGCTGGCGTAAAGACCACGGTGAATGGGTAAGAGCACTGGTCCTCATTTTTGTTTTGGCTAAATTTAGTAAACAGAGTTTGCCAGCTGTAAAAGCGCGAGCAGACCGTAATTCTACACTCCTGCAGGATTTGTTGTAAAATGGTGACTGCACTTTCCAAAATATTTAATTGTTACATTCATCTGAGGTCTGGGAACCTTTTCAACTTGCCACCTCCCTCATTAAATTCCCCTATATGTACACCCAGCTTGTTCATCCTCTAGACTGCCTGTGGTCTCAGTCACAGACAAGATCTTTTCCAATAACGTACGTCCCTGGTCTCCATCACACACATTCCTCCACTGGCTGACAATTCCACTCCTGTTTCTGCCCAGAATAAACTCTTCCACCAATTCACAACCTTTGGGCCTCAATTTGTCATTAATTATATTGTTGTTGAGTTGTTAAACCATTCCTTCCCTTTCACTTTTGATGACCCTGCCAAATGTAAGCCAGCCCAGCAATTCAGAAAGGTCTCGGCCTGAAATGTCACCCATTCCTTCTATCCAGAGATGCTGCCTGACCCACTGAGTTACTCCAGCACTTTGTACCTGCCCATGTTCTCCACAGAGATGCTGCCTGACCCGCTGAGTTACTCCAGCACTTTGTACCTGTCCACGTTCTCCACAGAGATGCTGCATGTCTGACCCACTGAGTTACTCCAGCACTTTGTACCTGTCCACATTCTCCACAGAGATGCTGCCTGCCTGACCCGCTGAGTTACTCCAGCACTTTGTACCTGTCCACGTTCTCCACAGAGATGCTGCCTGCCTGACCCGCTGAGTTACTACTCCAGCACTTTGTACCTATCTCCAGTAATTCAATCTGGTGTTGACTCCAACTTTGATGGAAGACTCGGGCTCCTTTGCCACAGTTGTTCATCACTGCCGAATCATCCCAGGGAGCAAAGATAACACTATCCTCTTTGCTCTGCATCAGTCCCTCTTCAAGGTCCTCACCTTCGCCCCTCTGTCCTTATCTCCAAGAACGTCCGTGCTCATAGAAGAAATATCGTTCACTCAGCTGCTTTATTTCAGTGAACAAACGCAAATGGTGGTGCCAAGCATGCTCCCGTCACCAGTGGCCCAGCCTCCTATTCTGTGTACTACATCTGATGTCCCAAGATGGCAACAGATCCCAAGCGGCATCAACTATGAGAAGTAAGTGCAGCCGTTGTAACAACTGATTTTGCAACATTTTGTTTGAACGAACACGTTAACTTTCCCAATTGTAATTTTCCCCTTTTGGACTAAGTGATCGTTTTTCTTCTCTAAAACCCTACTCGTACAATATCGTCATCCCCTCCCTCTCTCTGAAGTGTCTTCTTCCTGGTCACATTTCCGCAAAGCTGCCGTGTCTTACTGTCCACTGTGGGTTCACAGCTATGAGTTAGACTCGAGCAGGAACGGCGGAGTGGTGATAAAAGGTAGTGAAGTAGTTTGAGAACTTTTGCAAGACAGAGAGTTGGCACACAGATCACACACACCACACTCCCCACCATTGTAGATGTAGCCCAGTCCATTACACGGACCAGACTCCCCACCATTGTAGATGTAGCCCAGTCCATCACACAGACCACACTCCCCACCATTGTAGATGTAGCCCAGTCCACCACACACGCCACACTCCCCACCATTGACTCCATCTTCACTTCACGCTGCCTCAGAAAAGCAGCAAACACAATCAGAGACTTGTCCCTGTCCCACCCCGGTCATTCCTTCTTCTCCCCACTCCCGTCCGGCAGAAGGTACAGAAGGTTGAAAGCTTACAAAAATTCTCAGGCAATTTCTCACATCAGACGGGCTGCACAGTGACACAGCGGTACAGTTGCTGCCTCACAGCGCCAGAGATCCAGGTTCGATCCCAACTACGGGTGCCGTCAGTACGGAGTTTATACGTTCTCCCCGTGACCACGTGGGTTTTCTTCGAGATCTTTTGTTTCCTCCCACACTCTGTGTGGATTTGTGGGTTAATTGGCTTGGTATAAAATTGTCCCAAGTGCGCGTAGGATAGTGTTAATGTGCGGGGATCGCTGGTCAGTGCGAAGGGCCTGTTTCCACGCTGTATCTCTAAACTAAACTAAAAGAGCTCCTCCATCAATCCGGATGGATCCTTGCCGCTGCGATTTCTTCCCAACCCCCTCCTTATGATCTCTCAACCATATTCCCCACCCCCCGCCCACACCACATCCGAACCAATGTGGTTTTTCCCGCAGCTTGCTGTATTTTGTCTTCTGTTCCATTCTAACACACCCAAATAGAATTTCTAGGCAATAATGTGACGAGCTGTTTTAAAATTGTTTTTGTCCATAGAAATATTGCACTTGAGCAGTTTTTGTCAGCAATGTGTCAGGTTCCAAACACAACAGATTGCAGTTATATCAGTTTTGGTGGAAGCAGTTTAATTCATCTGTGATAGAAAAGTGGCTTGCATTTATGTAATGCCTTTTAGTATATCTTTGAAGGCATCCCAAGGCATATTGAAGCCAATACAATACTTTTGAAGTGTAATGTAAGAAAGTGACTGGTGTATGTGTGCAGATATCTCCTCGTACAATGTATAATCCCTTACGACAGTTCAGCAAAAAAAAGATTTAACAGCAAAAAACAAACTGCTGGGGGAACTCAGCGGGTCAGGCAACATCTGTGATGGAGTGAAGGGAAATGCGACAATGTTTCATCTCCCCTCCATCAGGATGAAGAAGGGTCCTGACCCAAAACATAATTTGTCCCTTCCCTCCAGAGATGCTGTCTGACCCATCTGCAGTTTCTTGTGACTCCGATATTTAGCAGTAGCCTTTGATTACAAATTAGTGTCTGAATGAAGATATTTAACATCAAATGGTCTTACTTTCCTGCAGGGCAGACGCCTCAGTCACCCCATCCATCGCATTGTCTCCACGCATAATGATTCCCATGAACCAGGATGAAGAATTTCCAAATGCAATTCAAGGGTCAGTTTGGTTTCTAAAATGTTAGCATTGATCAATTACCTGATTTAAGCATGGTTCTTTTAGCAGTCATTAGACAATAGGTGCAGGAGTAGGCCATTCAGCCCTTCGAGCCAGCACCGCCATTCAATGTGATCATGGCTGATCATCCACAATCAGTATCCCTCTCCTGCCTTCTCCGCATATCCCCTGACTCCACTATTTGAAAGCATCCAGAGAACCGGCCTCCACCGCCCTGTGAGGCAGAGAATTCCACAGACTCACCACTCTCTGTGAGAAAAAGTGTTTCCTCGTCTCCATTCTAAATGGTTTACTCCTTATTCTTAAACTGTGGCCCCTGGTTCTGGACTCCCCTAACATCGGGAACATGTTTCCTGCCTCTAGCGTGTCCAAACCCTTAACAATTAAGAAGTCTATAGTGGACTATGAAGTTTGTTTGTAATTGTACTGTAACAAATTGGACTGCATGCCCCACGCAATCTTGCGTGAAATTCCTATTTCAGTGTGAATCTGTGAGTGGGTCAACTCCACAACACTCCTGACCAACTCCCACTTGGCACCTCCACAGCCTCATCCCATTCCCACTTCACTGCTCCTCTGGTGGCCTAAACTGTGATGTGCGTTGCTGGCAAGCTGCTTGAATCGGGCACGACTGAGAACGTTGTGGCAAAGGCTCTGGTTTAACTGGGCTTTGGGTTTGTCACCTCAGGAATTGCCATGCCAATTTGTGCTGGTAGGCTGTGAACAAAGTGAAAAGCATCAGGCGTTCTAGCGGCCTTGTGCAGATTCTCATGCCAAACCATCAAATTAATTGAATAAAACATAATTTCTTAAAGTTGAAACAGCTTCTGAACACTCTCTGCGGTGAACCGTGTTCTAATTGTAGTTTGCCTCGTTTTACAAATTGGCCTTAAATGTGGAACTTGACTCCCACCCTTGCATCTCTGCCTCCCTCGGTGCTCTTTGCATCTCATTGTTTCCAGTTTACCATTATATTACATTTTTTAAATCCATTTCCATTGACTACTTGCAAATTTAAGAACACTTTTTATTTCAGTGTGAAAAATATACATCTTCTAGATGCGCTGGGATGCATCCTCAGTGATGTGACCTGGGGCCATCGGGTGTTCAGGGTCTCACAACATCAGACATCCTCGCCCAGGCGACCCAGCCGGGGTTGATCAGGCCCCGACTTGTGTCCCAGCAGCAACCGCCCACGGATCAGCCATCTTAGTAACCACTCTGCAGGGGTTGGGAGACTCTAGTGGACTGGGCTCTGTGGGGTGAGTCCTGGCCGGGCTCCTCCTGCATCTCACCAGGTTCAAGGCCTGTGCGTGCGCTGCACCTCTTTCTCCTTCTCCGAGCATTTCATTCTCGCCCAATGCATTTTTGGGCCACGGTGGTTCATTAGGCCTTTCCGTAGCTTTGTTGGGTGACACAGACTGGGGTGCTAACCCAGCCTGTCCCGGGTGCCGTCTTTCCGTGCCATCAACTGTCTCTCCAATAGTCACCAAACTATTCTTGGTTGTCACCCAGTCTATTCCTAGGTGTCACTGGCTGAGCCAGACTTCAGTGTGTAAAAGATACATCATCTAGATGCGCTGGAACGCATCCTCAGTGATGTGACCCGAGGTCATCTGGTGTTTCGGGTCTCACAACATCAGACACCCTCGCCCAGGCGACCCAGAGGATGGGAAAGTGGGTGAATGGGTGATCAATGGTTGGCATGGGCTTTCAGGCCTGTTTCCATGCTGTAACTAAACTAATAGTAAGATTAAACGAGAACTTACCAGTTTGAAGTTTGATCTGTATTTTATGAGAAGTTACGATGAGGGATTACGTGAAGAACCCGCTCAGCACGCATGCGCGGCATACTTCAAAGCAGCGGTGTGGAATCACAGATAGACACAGTTATTGAAGTAAACATAGTAAAGACAAGGAGACATCAGTTTGTGAATTTGACCCATATTATTGAGGGTGGGAGCGGAGGGCACGTAATCCCTCATCGTAACTCCTCATAAAATACAGATCAAACTACAAACTGGTAAGTTCTCGTTTAATCTTACTATTTTACTTCGGAGTCACGTGAGTGATTCCGTGAAGATTTCAAAGCTCTGTGATTTCAAACCGTGTAACAGTTATTACTACATCACTGCCGAAGTCTTTGAGGGAGGAAGTGTGTTATCGTAATCAACCAATGAATCTGTTTTATGAAAAACAAAAACGGTAGTTATTAACAATAACCACAAAAAGAAAATTGCTCCCCCGGCTTAAATTAAATATTTGCAGACTGTAAAATTGTTTCTGCATATAACACAGGTTTTGCCAACGGCTTGTGATAAAAAGTCCTGAACGTGGTTTCCCTTGCCCATCCTGCTGTAGCCAGGATGTGGTTCATTCTTTCCGCCGTTGACGTGGATGCTGCCCTGGTGGAGTGAGATTTATACAAGTTAGTGTCAATCCCGGCAGCTTTTAGCACCTGCTTGAGCCATCTCAAAATGGTTTGGCTCGTCACCCGACCATGAGGTTTTTTATGACTGACCCACAAGGCGTTTTCACTCCCTCGAATATTGTTAGTTGTGTCTATATAAGATAGTAGGTGGGTCATGACACATAACCGTGGTTCTGGTGGGTAAGCCCGGAATATCACGACTGGACTAGGCGTTCCTGGCCTGCTCTGTTTGATCAGTCCCTGGATCATAAACGAGATCTGGTCTGGAGCTGTAATCATGTGGTCCAGTCGTAACCGATGTAGAGACTGGACCCTCTGTGCGGATACAAGTGATATTAACATGAGCGTTTTGAGTGTCAATTGTTCCAGGCTGAGGGATCTGGCTGGTGGCCATCCCCTGAGGTAAGTCAGGACCTCACTGACATCCCATATATGGGTGTACCTTGGTCTAGGGGGGTTGGTATTGTAAATGCCTTTCATTAATTTTACCACCAGCGGGTGAGATCTCAAGGCCTGTTGTCCTGGTGCTAGTGTTAAGTAGGCAGACAGGGCACTTCTCGCTGTGTTGATGGCACTGTAGCTGAGTCCTTCTTCGTAGTGAAGTTTGGCCAGGAATTCCAGTACGTTGGTGACTGATGCAGTTGTGTAGGTGGTCCCAGTATCCAAGCAGTACTTTTCCCATTTTCTGATATTGGTCAAGTACTGTTTTTTGGTGGATGTTCGGAGGGATGCTGACATGGTGTTGACAGTTTGTTCTGATAATCCCAGTCCCAGCAATGGTCTGTTCAGAATCTGCAACCCAGGAGTTTGATTTTTTCATGGCATGGGTGGCTTATGCCAGACACTGGGTGTTGTAATAATTCTGGGTCACTGGGAAATGTCATCGGAGTTCCAACAACCATGTCATGGAGTATCGGGAACTAGGCCAGTCGGGCACTATCAAAATACCTGAAGCAGAGTCCATTTGTATTTTGCGTAGTACCCGACTAATGAGGCAGAAGGGAGGAAATGCATAGAAGAAGACATTTCCGCAATCCAGCGCGAACGCATCTACCGCTGCTGCCTCAGGTTCTGGTTCCCAGGCGACATACATAGGTACCTGGTGATTTAGCCTTGATGCGAATAAATCGATATCTGGCGTGCCATATTGCTTGACAATTTTTGCAAATATTTTGGGGTTTAACATCCATTCGATGTTGTCATTAAATTTGCGTGACCTGGTGTCTGCCACTGTATTTAGCTTACCTGGTAGGTAAGTTGCTGATAGCCAAATATGTCTTTCGACACACCATTGCCAAATTGTGTTAACCAACTTGTCGCATGATATCGATTTTATGCCTCCCATATGGTTAATATAGGCCACCACCGTAGTATTATCTATTTGTAACCGAACATGCAAGTGATGCATATTTGATGCATATGCTTTTAAACCATAGAAGGCACCCAACATCTCTAGATAATTTATGCCCAGTGTAAGTAGTAAAGACGACTCCGGGTTAGTCCATCTACCACCTGTGCTGGATATAGAAACATAGAAACATAGAAATTAGGTGCTTATGGCATTAGTTGCTCCCCAGCCTTGAGCACTGGCATCTGTTTGGATAACTAGCGTAGCGTTAGTGATGATAATAGGGCTGAAACTATGCCAAACTATGCCAAACGTTTTCTGCCCACCACTGTAGTTCTGATATTGCTTCAGTGGGTAACTTCATGACACGATCATGATGACCTGCATGTCGTTTTAGTGCCTGTACCTTTGCTCTTTGTAAGTTTTGGTAGTGCAAAGGTCCGAATTGCGTAGCCGGAAATGCTGCTACCATTTTCCCAATTACTCTTGCTACTTGTCGAATAGTTGGTCGTTTGTTGACCATTAGATTGTTGCATGATTGTGCCAATGCAACTGTTTTGTCTCTTGGCAAAGTTACAGTCATATGGACTGAATTAATTGTGAAGCCCAAGTAGTCCATAGTTGTGGATGGCTTCAACTTAGATTTATCTGGATGTAAGACAAATCCCAAGGTTTCGAACAACTGTTTGGTAGCTGATACAGCTGACATAGTCAATTCCATGGTTTTGCCTACTATTAAGATATCATCAAGATATGCCATGACAATATGTTTTTGTCCTCTTAATAGTGCCAAGGCTGGTTTTAGTATCTTGGTGAATAATCTTGGGGCTGATGTTAACCCATTGGGTAACGCTTTAAACTGCCATTATTGCCCCATCCAGGTAAACTTCAGGTATCTGCGATGATCCTTGTGAATAGGTACTGAATAGTAAGCATCTTTAAGATCAATGCTTGCCATGTAGTATCCTTTGGAAATTAATTGTTTGGCAGTAAACAAACGTTTCCATTTTGAAATGTATATACTTAACAAACATATTTAGTGATGTTAAGTCAATGATGATGCGACATCCACCATCTTTTTTGGTTTTAGTGAATATATTTGATACAAATTCCAAGGGTTCATGTTTTGTTTTTTCAATGATACCCTTTGTAATTAGTCTCATCAGTTCAACTTGTCTCTCTTGTTTTTCTTTCACTAAGAGGGAAAATACCCTTTGGGGTAAATGTTGAACTGGTGGCAATTTACCTGTTATGAATTGTATTTTGTATCCACTAATGCCATTGAGTATATACTGATCACTCATGATAGACTCCCATGCTGCTTTAAACTGGTGTAATCTCCCTCCTGTTAGTATTAAGCCCCTTCTTTCTATATGCTGGTAGGAACCAGACCCACCTACCTCCATGGTTATGAGTATTTCCTCTGGTTCCCGCCGGTCCCACGAGGCTTGCGTGTTGTCTGATGTGGCGTTGACGTTGGGGGGTGGCGCATTTTCCATGGGGTCCGCTCTGGGCCCTGGTCTAAAAAAGACTTACGGTGATAGAATGCGGACCCCGAGCTTTCACCAGTCCTATATGGTGGACGTCGACTGGTGGACGCGACGGGGTGCTGCCGCTTGGTGTTTAGTGCTCTAGGTTTGCTCGTCCCGTGCCCTGCCTTCATGAGACCGTGAGTTTTTGAGGCCTCGGCCATATCCTTCATTCGCTTAGGTAGGTCATTACCAAAGAGCAGTATGTCTGGCTCAGAGGCTGGGATTTAGGATTGAGGGCAGGTTTTATTATTTCTTTACGCAGGTTGTTAATCTCAAATTGCGTATTACACAACAGCGTGAGAGTATCCTGTTGAGTGGTGGTCATCTCGGTGTTGTCCACGGAACGAGCAAACGAAGTGATGGCCGACGTCAGGAGCCTGAGGATCCGCTGCAGTTTTAGCTCGTGGTGTCAGATGTTTGGCCCAACGTGCCCCCAGATTTGGCTGTTTACAGTTGGCACTTTGTGGGACTCACAGTTCTCCGGCGCTGTATAGGTTTCCAAAGCATCATTGCCCACCTGCTCCTGTAGAGCCCTGTTGGAGAGGTGGTTGATGCTGGCCGCTAGTTTGGCTTCTAACGGTCTTCCTGCACGTGGGGTTGCCACGTAGTGGTCCACTACACCAAGCAGCTCTTCCTGTTCCTGCACCCCTTGCATACTCCCGAGATCTTCAGCCATCGTCCCCTCTTCTTGACCAGCCCAGTCCTGGTCACCAAAGCTATCCTCTGGAAAGGAGGAAGCAATGGACAGTGCACAAGGCACTGTGGAGGGAGTGCCTGACCTCCCTCTGCGAGAGCGCCCCTCCTGGGGCGCACCTCGCTGGAGCACCTGCTCCAAGAGCCGCTCCATGCGGCTCAGGAGGCTGTCTCTCCCCCGCCTGGGTGGAGAGACGTCCCCGTCCGACGTGTCGGAAACCACTGGCCGGACGCTCTTTCTGGTAGCTTTACCTCCAGCCCGCTGCTCAGGCGCTAGCGGAGCTGGGCTCGGCACGGTATCGGGGATAGCGGAGCGCTCGGTTAGCATTCCTACCGCCTGTTGCTGCCCCCCCCTGATGGAACGCTCCTCTGGTGGAGTCGAACGGGGGACAGATTTCTTTGAGAGCCTTGTCTTTGGTGTAGTCATTTCTGAAAGAGAAATCAGCCGGCTCTTCTTTGGTAAGTAAAGCCGATCTCAGTTCACTTACCTGACGGTCCATCTTTTAAATTGCAGCGGGAGCGCCTGACTCCCGCTGTAGCCGCTTGTTGCACTGCTGGCGTAATGCCGCGCATGCGTGCTGAGCGGGTTCTTCACGGAATCACTCACGTGACTCCGAAGTAAAATTAGTGTGCAGTGGCAAGAGGGCCCGTCCCAGTAAAGCTCTTCCAATGGCCGGCAATCATACACACTGGGAAAAGTTCAAATGTCACGAAAAATTCAATTTGAGTGCGGTGTTCCTCTCATTAATGTGCTCATGATATTCTGAAAATCGCCTCCCAATGTTTCTCACCCTTGTATTTCTGGCATACAGTTCTGATTGTTCAAGGCTATAACATATTGCCATTTTTGTACATTAACTGGGGTTTTTACTTTCTACCTTTAAAGCTTTGTGTTGACGTCTTACAGCCTTAGTGCTCACTTCCATGTGATATACTTGCATTGTTACACTGCCTGACTAATAATTTTCTTCCTTTCAAGAAGTCATCTTCTTGCTCCGTTTCAAAGTGGAAATGACTTGGAGGTGAACAACTATTATGAAGGAGATCATCAGTTTGTGAGTGGGTAAGCAAGATAAAGATATTTAGATCCTTTTGCTGGGGGGGGGGGTTAAGATTTACTTTATCTTTTCTCCATCCTTCCGAGCCCCAAATAGGACTGTCTAACAAGAGCCATTCCTGTGCAAAGAAATGAATGAACTCATCACTCACCTGCGCAATGCAGGCATCTGTTGTTAACACTCAGCAGCAAACAACTTACTTTAACTCAACATCAAGCTGAGACTTCAGCTAAAAACATACGTGTTGCTATGTAGTCATAGAGTGATACAGCGTTGAAACAGGCCCTTCGACCTAACTTGCCCACACCGACCAACATGTCCCATCTACACTTGTCCCACGTTTGGCCCATAACCCTCCAAACCTGTCCTATCCATGTACCTGTCTAATTGTTTCGTAATTGTTGGGGCAGTCACGGTGGCGCAGCGGTAGAGTTGCTGCCTTACAGCAAAATGCAGCGCCAGAGATCTGGGTTCGATCCCGACTACGGGTGCTATCTGTATAGTTTGTACGTTCTCCCAGTGATCTGCGTGGGTTTTCTCCGAGATCTTCGGTTTCTTCCCACACTCCAAAGACGTACAGTTTGTAGGTTAATTGGATTGATTAATTGGCTTGATAAAAATGTAAAAATTGTCCAAGTCGGCGATATGCAGAATAGTGCCCTGCTGACTATAAAATTCAGAAGGTTCAGAAGTTACCAGC
Source organism: Amblyraja radiata (assembly GCF_010909765.2). Taxonomy (NCBI): domain Eukaryota; kingdom Metazoa; phylum Chordata; class Chondrichthyes; order Rajiformes; family Rajidae; genus Amblyraja; species Amblyraja radiata. Next base: position 8,338,970 of record NC_046001.1, on the reverse strand, counting down.
CTCAGCTACCTCCTCCGGCAGCTCGTTCCATACACCCACCACCCTTTGTGTGGAAAAGTCACCCCTCAGATTCCTATTAAACCTTTCCCACTTCACCTTCAACCTATATCCTCTGGTTGACAATTCCCCTACTCTGGGCAAGAGACTCTGTGCATCTACCTGATCTATTCCGTAGTAGATTATGCAGTGCCACTCAAAAATACATACCTACGTGAGGGTTGTATTATTCTTTGAGAACATTAATGTTACATCCTATTTTTGTTCTCCCTTCAGCACTGAAAATCTTCATGTGCCCTCTGAATTGGACCTGAATGCTTTTCTGAACATGGATATAGAAGATTCAACTGAGTTTTGAGATGTCTGTGAGTTGAGGAACAATGGCCGTCAGGTGCCAGTTATGCAGGGGCATATTCATATGTTTAAAGGAAGGCTCATTCTGTCAGTGGTTGAGCTTCAAATTAAGATGTCTGTTGAGTCCATTGTGCATTTTCCTGTACAAATTAGAAAGAGATGCACGGTCAAGTGCCTTTTAACCAGCAGATAAACCTCGGATTGGTGATCCCCTTTGACCAGACGTTGAGTATATTCTGAATTTTAACAGTGTTACTGTGGGGAGGTGCCAAGTGGCGGGCAGGCACTTTTGTGATATTCGGAGTCAAACACTTGGCAAGTTTGGGCACCTTAAAACAGAAAGGAATTTAACATAAAGTAACTTGCTATAGAAAATTCAGTCCATTCCAATCCGATATTTTCATAAAACATAATATGAGATTAGGCCAAACTAAAGCGCACCTTTATTTTCAAAGATTTGTAATTATGAATGCTCATGAAAGTGTTGTTTCCTTGCTATGAATTTAACAAGGTGTATTAACTCTTCAGCTAATATAGTCAAGTTGATGTGCTGTTTTATAGCATCTATCCTGCCCACCAGAGCATCCTAATCCAATATCTACAAAATACATCATAAAAATAATGTAAAGTGGGACTTTTACTTATTGAGTTCAAATGATCACAAAAATCAAATTAATTGATGTATTAGCTTATACTAAGTCAATATATTGCATCTGGAACTGTTATCATCTATTAGCAACCACATATGGCACAAAGAAGCTTTATTTTCTAAGTAAATATGTAAAAAGATATCATAGTGTGCTTACAATTAATTGAAAGTATATTTGGACAGTTGATGTGGAGCAACTGATGCACTGGATGGAGCGGAGAGTAATGATTTTATACATGACGTGCGACTGCTCTGTGGCAATGACAATAGTCCTTTAACAATGAGTGTTTGTGATTTTGGTGCCTGCAGGATGCAAGTACCAATGGTTTTTCAGAACTGTTTATGATACGAGGGAACATTTAAGATGACAGTGCACCAAATCAATTGTTCAGTGGACTTGCGTGAGGTTACCATGTAATCCACTTTGGCTTGCACATTATTCAACAAATAAAAATACAAATGATAGGAATCAATGCTATAGAGACATTTAACATGCCCCTCTGGGACAGGAACGCTTACTTTGAAGCCTATTGCAAGAATTGTTTTGCCATTGCAAATTATATACCTTGTACGGAGCTTAAAGAATTTATTTTGAGTTAATATGGTTTGTACACAATTTAAGAACATAATGGCGCTAGAATACCAAATTCCACATCCCAGGAAGCATTCTGCCTTAGCATGAGATCTCACTAGCCTTATAATCTTGTGAGGGATTGTTCTGTATAGATAATTGTTGATTCCCACAGGTAATTCAGTACAGAATATACATGAATTTCATATCTCCACTATTCAGCCTTAGCCTACTACCCTCCAAAGAAAACAGTCTCTTCTACCTCTTCCCTAAATTATTTCAGTCTGCACTTGTCCTCGGAAATCTGCAAATCACTTTTCAGCTTGTGGTGTTCTAATGGCTTATAGACCATTGCTTCAGAATGGTTGCCTGAAATAATGTTGTCCATAGATGTAATTCTTAGTGATATGACGTAGTGTTAGTTTTTGTAATCCACTGTACATACAATGTTTTCATACACCCAAATAGATTGCAATCGTCGAGAGGGGGTTATCCCGTCATTATATAACAGTGTATTTTTCCATCATTGGTGCATTTAGATCGTGTTCTGTATTGGTCAAAAAACATTCTATCTTCTTTCTCCATTTGCACTTACTATTTCGGCAGAAAACTATTCTTACAAAATGATTGCTGAAAACGTCTCCAGCTTGTAAGAAAATGAGAATAAAATTCCTCGATTCTCGATAATGCAATGTGTCTCATTTCATTCTTGGTTCAGATTACATTTGAAGAACAATTCCCACCACTCTGATTTCCTCCATGATCTCTCTCTGAAATCACTGATTTGCTTTTCTGGGCTGCAGGTCAACTTGTCCAAACAGCTGTTGGACAGAGCCTCAGGATATCCCTAAACACCTTGAGTGAATGATTTCTATGTAGGAATTATAATGGTATTGGCTTATTATTGTTGTGTACCGTCTTACCTTCAAGGATTATGTGCGTGCTATCCAGTCAATCCCAGCAGACAATGGTGTCATATTATATTCTGCACTCTGGTATTTTTCTCTTTGCACTCCCTACCTGTTGTACCCATGCGTGGCTTGATTGTACTTGTGTTTGCTAGAATTTGACTGCCATCATTCCTACATTCTTGAAAGCTCATAACCACCAGATTCAAGAATAGCTTCCTCCCCGCTTTTATCAGACCACTGAGTAGTCCTCCCACAGGCTAGGGTGTCGGTTTGGTCCTGTTCTCCCAAACGACCTCATTGTGGACCTTGGACTTTCCCGTCTGCAACTGTAATGTGAAAACAAACCTCAAACGATGGTCCAACACTCTTGTCATGTTGACAATGAATGAATTCCAAGAAAGCACTGTGAGGCGTTAATCCACAGAACCAGTCTGTCTGGCTTGGGGCAGCCAGCCAAATTGTTTAACATAAAACAAGTCATTTAATTTGAAACTCAATAGCATGAAATGTATCTGAAGAAGGGTTTCGGCCCGAAACGTCGCCTATTTCCTTCGCTCCATAGATGCTGCTGCACCCGCTGAGTTTCCCCAGCAATTTTGTGTACCAGCATGAAATGTATTTTCTGAGCATTGAGCCCTCGAAGAACTTTCTGTAATTGGCTGTCAGTAGGGGAGGGTCATTGTGATAACCGCCTATCCCTGGTAACAGATGTGTGATGTTTCATGCCAGCTTCATCCTGTTGTGCTCAGAAAATGGCCAAATAGAAGATGCTGGTGACACGGCAAACTGCAGATGCCAGTCTTGAGCAAAAAAACAAAGTGCTGGAGGAACTCAATGAGTCAGGAAGCATTTGTGATGGGAATGGACAGATGATATTTCAATAGACAATAGGTGCAGGAGTAGGCCCGAGCCAGCACCGCCATTCAATGTGATCATGGCTGATCATCCACAATCAGTACCCCGTTCCTGCCTTCTCCCCATATCCCCTGACTGCTATTTTTAAAAGCCCTATCTATCTCTCTCTTGAAAGCATTCAGAGAACTTGCCTCCATCGCCCTCTGAGGCAGAGAATTCCACAGACTCACAACTGACTGATGGAAGGGTCCCGACCTGAAACGTCGCCTGTCCATTCTCCACAGATGCTGCCTGACCACTTGAGTGCCTCTTTGCTGGGGGAATCTTAAGCTGAATCTGTGCTGCCCTCTAGGGGTTATCTTCTGTATTGTGTCTCATAAATATTACAGTAAACCCTCATTATAACAGTCCAGGGGTGGGGGCTATTACCGATTGTCTGCTATAACTGAGTACGGTATTTTCATTGTATAAGTACTAGAGCCAAAGCAACTGCACAGAGTGCTGGAGTAACTCAGCGGATTAGGCAGCATCTCTGGAGAACATGGATAAGTGACGTTTCTGGTTGAGACCCTTCTTCAGACTCTTGGTCCAGAACCGGGCCTTGAATCCAGGTGAGTTGACAGTCCCGGTTGACGGCCCCTATTTGGAGGAACGGGGAATTCTGTTGAGCAAAGAGTAAATCCTGTGCCCCACCTCAATACGAAACGCAATGATTTGAATTATCAGTGCGTTGAATAGCTGATAGGACATAGTTTGTTAAGATCGATGGGGAGAGAAATAAAATTAACGTGTAGTCTGTGGTGGCACACTGATTAAACTGGTAATCCAGAGTTCGCATCTGACCACAGAATTTAAATTCAGCTGATTAGCCTGTTACCCGGGGACAGGAGGCGGCCGTTCAGATCCTCTCTCCCCGGCCTGTTGTACAGAAACAGGAGATCCCTCTGCCCCTCTCTCTCCAGCCTGCTACACGGGGACAGGGCAAGCCAGGTCATTCAGCCCCTCTCAACTCCGTTACACTATTCAAATCAGATTCTGGTTTATCTATATTTCACTTTCGTGACCCAATATCCGAGGATTGATGTGCTGGCTCTGGAGAGGGTTCAGAGGTTTACGAGAATGATCCCAGGAATGAGTGGGTTAACATATGATCAGCATTTGACGGCACTGGGGCTGTACTCACTGGAGTTTAGATGGATGAGGAGGGACCTCATTGAAACTTATAGAATAGTGAAAGGCCTGGATAGAGTGGATGTGGAGAGGATGTTTCCACTAGTGGAAGAGTCTAGGGCCAGAGGTCATTGCCTCAGAATTAAAGGATGTTTCTTTAGGAAAGAGATGAGGAGGAATTTATTTAGTCAGAGGGTGGTGAATCTGTGGGATTCGTTGCCACAGAAGGCTGTGGAGGCCAAGTCAATGGATATTTTTAAGGCAGAGCATGGGGTTAGGAGGGAGAGATAGATCAGCCATGGTTGAATGGTGGAGTAGACTCGATGGGCCGAATGACCTGATACTGCTCCTATCACTTATAAACATGAATATCGCTCAATATTCTTGGCGAGGGGAAAATAATCAATTGCAGATTTGAAATTATTAGTTGAGCTGGTATCTCCCACTCTAGGTTCAAGTACCAAATAACAACAATTCAACATGGTAAAATATAAAATAGTTTAATATAGTAAAATGTTGTAAGGCATTTCACAGTAATATCATCATCATCAAACAATGTGAGGTCAGCCACATTTGGGAGATATTGAAAAAGGTGCCCAAAATGTCTAGTCCTGGAACGAATGTCCATCGTGGGAATACCAGAGCCCAGAGCGCAGACTAGTGAATACGCGACTGCTGATAGCAGAATGACTAACGGGACACCTGTTTGGATCAGTTTTGACCTGAAACAATAACTCTCTTTCTGTCTCCACGGACACTACCTCACGTGCTGAGGGTTTCCAGCATTTTCGATCTATATTTTTGGAATTAGAAAGGCTGATGATCCCAGGTAATGAGCAGCTGAGGGTGTCAACGTGCTGTAATGAGAGTGGCAATTAGTGAAGGCCTACCTTCCTTGTCAGAATGAATGCGCTAACAGAAGAGATCAGTCAATGGAAGCCACGTGAGTAAAAGGTATTTATTATTTTGATTGGTGAATCTCCTTTCATATACACTTTAAAGCAAAACTTGGTGTGTGTGTGGGGGGGTAATCCCAGTGCACCCTCTACATGCCTTTCCTGGTAGATGAGAATGACATTGTGAAATAGTACAAGAGTTGTACATACAGTTTTGGACAGGGAACCATTGAATAAGTGTTTCGGCCCGAAACGTTGCCTATTTCCTTCGCTCCATAGATGCTGCCTCACCCGCTGAGTTTCTCCAGCATTTTTGTCTACGAACCATTATCCTCCTTGTGTTGTACCTGCACCCTATTGAATCCATGTCATGCTATTTGACAAATTCTTCCTGACTGTCCAACACTATTTATGGCTGCTTGGAGGCTGCTCCCAACTGGTTCTTAGCGATAAAAGGAAAAGCTGAATATATGAGATGACTTGACCCCCTACCACCCCGTCCCAGCATCACCCCAACAGTGTCGCATCTCAATCCTTCCTCCTCCAACAATCTGTAGGTTTTAATCGCCAAACTGTTTCATCTGCCCATAACCCTTGGTTTACCCCAATGTCCGTTTTTGTTAATATTATTAAACATCGAAACGAAATTACTCTTTATTTCACTGCAGCAGCCCTGGTACACTGGGCCGAGGGAATTGGGTATTGGCAAAGCTGGCTTCCAAAGCAGAATTGGCTTAAGCCCTGGTTTGGGTGATCCCATTATTAAACCGTTCCTGAATTAGCTCCCTCTGTTCACGTAGACGGAGCAGACATCAGCTTCCAATCTGCTGCGTTGGCTGCTCGCTCGGAGCCGTGTTCCAGGCGCTCCTCTTTCTTCACGGGATCGCTGCCCTCCGTCCCCACCGGCTTTGTCAGCCTCAAGTGCCCCGGGGCTTCCCCTGACCGGCCCTCCTCCTCCTCCTCCTCCTCCGACCCCAGCGCCGGGATACTCCTGCCCTCGCCATCCGAGGAGGAACTGGGGCTGTCGCTGCCGGTGGGCGCGGGGACCAGACTCCGCAGGCGTTTGCCTTCAGGGAAGGCGTCCGCGCTGCCGCCATCGAGCGCTTTCCTCTTTGGCTTGCGAGTCGAGGCGGCGGACAGCTTGAAGCGGGACAGGCTGCTGGCCAGTGGGCGGTGGAAGGCGGCAGGGTTGGCCATCCACTCGCGCAAGGCTTTCTGCAGCCTGCGGACGTGCAGAGGCTTGGAGGCCATGCCAACCAGAACCATGATTTCCAGGAACTCCTCTTCTCCCGCCTCGCACAGTTGCCTCACGTCGTCCCCTCCCTGTTGGATGAAGTTCTGGTAATAGGCCGTGAGGTTGGCCCTCTGCAGCAGGCAGAACAGCTGCAGTTCACCGAGCGTCCGCGGCAAAGACATGTCGCTGTCGGACCTAGGAACAAGTAACAGCAACGTGAAACCCGAGCCTGCTCTCACTAAAAATACTGTCGTTTATCAATCACATTAAATATACAGGCACCAGGCTAAACACTACAACCTCCCTGAACAAGCTCTGAATTGTATAGACTATTAATGTTATTATTGCACTATTATTGTTGTTTTTAGACACACACTGAACTTTTTTCCTCGTTTATTATATTGTTTACAGTGTACTGTTGTGCTGCTGCAAGTAAGAATCTCATTGTTCTATCCGGGACATTTGACAATAAAACACTTGACTCTTATCGACTGCTTCATTTCCCCTGTTGAACCATGAATTCATATTACTATAGGACATAAAAGAACTATATGTCACAAAAGAACAGCCACCGCCATCTCACAGCGACACGATGACAGTATCAGAGTCACACAGCACGGAAACAGACCATCTTTTACTCGTCTTTTCTGTGTAGGAAGGAACAGCAGATGCTGGTTTACACAAAAGATAGGCACAAGAAGCTGGAGTAACTCAGTGGGGACATGTAGCATCTCTGGAGAGAAGGAATCAGTGTATGTTATATATACTGCATAACATTTAGATGTATCATACGGTGTATTTTATACGGTGTTTATACAGTCACTGTGTTGTGAAGTTTGCATACAGTGTATCTTGTACAGTGAATACACACAGTATATCATATAGTATATAGTACACATTTATTGTGTGTGTAAAAACAGTATATCTTGCCGTACACGTAAGCAGTAGAGACCATACTGTACATGTGCTGTACTCCAGCACTTTGTACCTATCCATGTTCTCCACAGATGCTGCCTGACCCGCTGAGTTACTCCAGCACTCTGTGTCTTGCTTTTGCACCTGCAGTTCCCTGTGTCTACCAAGGGTCTCGACCCGAAACGTCGCCTATTCCTTATCTCCATAGATGCTGCCTCACCCGCTGAGTTTCTCCAGCATTTTTTTGTCTAACCCCGGTGTTTACAATTACCTTTTTTTATACTCGAGATGCTTGGCAGAAGCTGCCGTCACACGCTGGCTGGCTGCGAGGTCGCTGGAGTGTCCCAGGCTGAGCCGCTTCTTCCCCGCTGCTTCTCTTTGCTGTGGCGCGCTGTATGTATCTGCGTGTGTGTTATTTGAGAGGCAGCTGGATATTTCCGGCTCCATTCACGCCTCCACGGCGGAGGTGGAGGGTCGATCGCCGAATGACGCGTGTCCGTCCGTGGGTGGAAGCGGGGGCGGCGAGCAGCCCACGTCCAGCCGAATAGTCACCTCCGTGTCCCGGGGAGACTCGAACAGAGGGCGGCAGGAGACAGCAGACCCTGAAAAACCCAACCCGCACACTGCTGACGGAAAACATTCACTCCGCCCTCACATTTCATGATTCACTTTATCCTCGTTCTAAGACCACAAGCCCTGGAGTTGGCCATTGGGGCCCTTGATCGGCCAAATCGGATCAGCGTGGATAGGCATGGGCGAAATGGGCCGAAGGGACACTAAAAGCTGGAGTAACTCAGCGGGTCGAGATCCTTGTTCAGACAGAGTCAGGGGAGAGGGAGACTAGAGACACAAACAGTGATGTAGAGAGATAGAGAACAAATGAATGAAAGATATGCAAAAAGTAGCGATGATAAAGGAAAAGTGGAGCCCACAATGGTCCATTGTTGGCTGTGGGCCAGGTGATAACGAGTGATACAGGCCGAAGGGCCTGTTTGTGTGCTGTGCATTTCTATGATTCTATCTCGGTTTCACTTAGTTCTGTTTATTGTCACGTGTACCGAGGTACAGTGAAAAGTGAAAAGCTATCCTCGCCAAGGTAGAGAGAGCAGACCTGCACACAGTGTGTCAGGTGTGACCCTACCAGGGTCCGGCTTTACATTACAAGACTTGAAATAAGAGCCAACACTTCACCTGTCTTTCCTATTCCCCGCTTTGTGTTTCGTGCACAAGGATTCCCAAATCCTTTTGTATTGCAGCTTCCTGCTGTTTCTCTCCACTTCATTAATGTTCTGTCCTCTTTCTCCCTTCAAATGTGAACTGCTTAACACATTATACCCACTTGCCAACTTTTTGCCCATTCACCTAACCCAGGGGTGGGGAACCTGCGGCCTTAAGGCCACATGCGGCCTTCTAGGCCATTAAGTGCGGCCTTGTGAATGAATCCAAATTTTGTAGAAACAAATCCTTTTATTTTTATTAATATGTTTTTGTTCGTCTTTTATTATTGTTATTTTAATCTTAAAATGAACCTATTTAAAATACCAAAGACTAAAAGAAGATTCAACAAAATAATCCTATATCTAATTGAAGTTTCTTGGATGCGGCCTTTTTAGATTACATCTAACTTAATGCGGCCTTCTGACATGAAAAGGTTCCCCATCCCTGACCTAACCTATTAGTATTTCCCTGTAAACTGCATTGCTTTCACAGCTCGCTCTCCCACTCAGTGTTCAATAGACATCGGTAGACATTTAGGTATTATAAATTAATCAAGAAATATCAGTTTAGGCAAGAAATAGACAACCTATTCTGCAGCTGATGGGCACTCCCTCCCCTATCACATATTCTGCCCACCCACCCACTGAATCAGGCATTCTGCTCCTTTAAATACTTTCCCCGCCCACTGAATCTCCTCCCTCACTCGAAACCAAAGATGCTCGAAACACCCTCGCTGTTACAGACTCTAACCACCCACTGAATGCTCGCCCACAGCCACACAAGCTGCCCTATCGCAGGCTTTTTCCACCCACTGGATCAACTTGTACAGCCCATGTACACGCTCCTCTTGCTGCCTTCAGGGAGAGACAGCTGTACCACGGGCTTTGATTATTGGTATTGGCTCCGGAGGTTTTAAAGGCAGTTAAGTGATCTGGGCTGCTGCAGATACGATACAATAGAACTTCAGACAATAGAAATTGGTCTGCCAACAGTCATAAGAACACAACAAGATACCAGTCTGTTGCTGAAGGTGCTCCTCAGGTTGACCAGTGTGTCCTGCACAGCCCAATCCCAGGAGCATCGTCTGGCCTTGTGAGCAATTGAAACGCTGAGGGTGACAATATTTCTCCTCTCGTTGCAGAAACGAGGAACTGCTTTCTCAAGGATGCTGGTTTACCATGTAAAGACACAAAGTGCTGGAGTAACTCAGTGGGTCAGGCAGCATCCCTGGAGAACGTGGATAGATGACGATTCATGTCGAGATCCTTCTTCCCCTCTGATTGTTGGTTCTCAGGCAATGTCTTTGCCCCTGTCCCACAGTCAGCTATCCAAGACTTGATCCTCTGGTGTCGAGGCACTTATTGGAAATCAGCAATTCTGAAGCAAGAGTTTATCACGGACACCCATCACGGATGTCACCGTCCCACCAAAAGGGAGCAGCCTTTCAGCAGAAGGAATAGAAACATTGCTTTAGAGTAGTGAGCCAATTAAGCTGAGTTGGAAGACAAGCATTAGGGAACACACCAGTCAGTTATTATTCATATTGATATATTTGTTGTTAGTTGAAAACCTTTCTTCCAATCATTGATGCATTAGGAATCCAACAGATAAACCACGCAGCCTCCTGGGAGATAGATTAATGCATTTTATGCTCTCCCTCTTGGAAAATTTCATTGCTCCCCCAGTTGTTAGTCGTAGCTAAGGCATCATTCCATTCCCCTTCAGCAAGGAGATGAAAGTGTTCTAGTTTGTCAGGAGTCATGTGGCAGATGTATCGAGAAAGTTGGGAACTGCTAGTACCTCATCTTAGAGCAATATATGGATAACCACTGTATGAGTATCAATAGATGAAATCCAAACTCTTGCTTAGTTTGTAATTAATAATCCCTTAAAATGTTCTATAATTAAGAATACTTGTCCACCTGGAGATCATTTTGCACAAATAGTGAGATGAATGGACAGGATACTTCAAATCCTTTATGAACTGGTCGAGTTTTTCTTCCAAATGTGTCTCCTCCTCGATTCTTTACCAAGTGATTTTGCTGGGAGCCTGGCAAATTTGTCCCTGTCTTCTATCAGTGAGACCACTTGCAGAGATGGATACATTTTTCTGGGCATCCTGAGGACCACAATTACTGATTGTTTACATTTGCCTGATATTCCTATTACTAGCTCTGACACGATCTGAGATGTACTGCCAAAAATGCAGAACCCACGAAAGACATCCATATGTGCTTGGACAGCTCAAAGTTCCTCAGCTCAACACTCCGTCAGAAAATTGTAGTACTTCCAGTTGTTGTCTGATTGCATACGTAAACAGCCGAGACATATGCAGGAAATGGCTGTAATTCAAGCAAGCATAGAAAACGATTCTCACGCGATCGGTCTTGCCTATTGCATTAATGGCATGCATTAAGTGGTATTGCACCAAACACTATAGGTTTTTGAAAGGATCCTCCGTGATAGATTGGATTGAAATTTGTTAGGAACCTTAATGGAATCAAATACTTGCAATGAATGTGTCTTCTTTGTTTGCAGAGGGGTTGTCATAACTGCTAAATGTGGTTCTGTTTAAGAAGGAACTGCAGATGTTGGAAAAATCAAAAGTAGACAAAAAATACTGTAGAAACACAGCAGGTGAGGCAGCATCTATGGAGAAAAGGAGTAGGCAACGTTTTGGATCGAGACCCTTCTTCAGACTGATGTCGGGGGTGGGCCGGAAAAAGAAAGGAAGAGGCGGAGACAGAAGGCTGTGGGAGAGCTGGGAAGTGGAAGGAGGGAGAAAGCAAGGACTACCTGAAATTAGAGAGTATTGGGTATGTATCATACCCAAGCGAAATATGAGGTGTTGTTATAGACAATTGACAATAGACAATAGGTGCAAGAGTAGGCCATTTGGATCATGGCTGATCATCCCCAATCAGTACCCCGTTCCTGCCTTCTCCCCATATCCCCTGACTCCGCTATTTTTAAGAGCCCTATCTAGCTCTCTCTTGAAAGCATCCAGAGAATCTGCCTCCACCGCCCCTCTGAGGCAGAGAATTCCACAGACTCACCACTCTCTGAGAGAAAAAGTGTCTCCTCGTCTCCGTTCTAAATGGCTTACTCCTTATTCTTAAACTGTGTGTGGCCCCTGGTTCTGGACTCCCCCAACATCGGGAACATGTTTCCTGCCTCTAGTGTGTCCAAGCCCTTAACAATCTTATATGTTTCAAATTTCTCCAGTTACTCCTTGCACTGGGCCTCACTCTGGCAATGGATGAGGCCCAGGGTGGAGGCGCAGCAGTATTCTGTACACATTGAGTATAATGGACCTTCTCAGACTGGCCTCCCAAGAAAACATTGGAAGGTAAGAACATTCTGTGTGTGTCTGCATTTTCTTTTTTTTTCACTCTCATTACATTGGCAGCCCAGGGATGTCAATGTCTCTCGTTGTAACTTTCACTGCAGTCTTGTCCAGACGTGACATCTTGCTGAACGCTTGTCCGCGGACCAAGTTAAAGGATTTTGCTGGTGTCTGTACCTGAGGTCAACTGGTGTTGAAGAGAAAACTGACTCTGCTACATGGATCTTCTACCATGGGCAATTAGCAAATCATAAGGATTAGACCTTTAGTTTCACACAGGCAAATCTTCCCAAAGAGGTGTGAATCCCCCTACAGCGGGATACCCAGGAGAATATGTGACCAACTAGATTAGTCCTTGTCCAAAGAGCTTGCAAATTCACAAATTCAACGCTGAAGGATAAAAGTCTCAGTTGTATGAGCGAGGGAGCATCGACCACCTCCCTAATGGTGTGGTGAGCAAAAACTTGCGAGGGGCCACATGGATCAACCATTGTGGACTGGAACGATCCAGGGCCTAAGAAATGCCGGTTGATGGTGAAGTGAGCAGGAACACCACACACAAAATGTCCAGACATGAGCGCAAGGCTACAGTGTGGCCACACAAGGTTGCAGGCTTCTGTCACCACTGACTTAGAAAAGCTTAGTCTTCCGAGATGTTGCCTCACTAACAGGTCGAGACAACAGCCTGGCTTCCTGTATATTCTGCGATTGGGGGATGGGGTCTGTGAACATGAGGCCTTCTAGGCCTCCTCTAGTCAATCAGAGGAGAGTTCAGAATCACGAGTCAGTCTCCCGAACAGCCTCAATCCTCCAGTTTGTGCCAATTGTGTGGGTGGCCCTGCTATAGAAACGTGCAGGTGTTCATTGATCTGATGTGGGGAAAACGTTGACCCATTTTCTCTTTGCGCTGCACATCCAGATCAAACCCATGGCCCTGGCGTCTGCAAGGCTCAACTAAACACCACAAATCTTACCCGACGTGAGCTGGTGATGGTAATGGTTGACATTACTGATCAGGCTGAACGAGTTTAATGAACTGCACAAATGCAGCAAGGAGTAAAGTAAATCCTGGAACTCACACCAACAGCACCGTGGGAGCACTTTCACCACTAGCACCGCCGTGATTCGTGTAAATTAGTCACCACCACCATCTCCAGAGCAATTCGGGATGGGCAATAAATGCTGGCCTTGCCAGTGGTGCATACATTCCCCCAATAGGGAAATAAAATTTAAAACCAGGTTGGACACAAAGTGCTGGAATAACTCAGCAGGTCAGGCAACATCTCTGGAGAACATGGATCGGATTGAGACCCTTCTTCAGACTGACCCAAAACATTGCCTATCCATGTACTCCAGAGATGTTGCCTGACCTACTGAGTTATTCCAGCACTTTGTGTCCTTTTGTGTATTAACCAGCATCTGCAGTTGTTTGTTTCGAGACTGTGAAACCAGGTTGCTGGCTGCTGTCACCTGGATGGCACAAAGTGAAGATCTATCCAACAAAGTTGTTAGCCTGACGGGAAGCCATTTTGACAATGTGATGATTTTTTTCCATTCATGGCATGTGGATACTGTTGACAAGGTCAGCAATTATCATAGGTCTGGAGTCACATATGGACAAAGACAGTACATTTCCTTCACTAAAAGGCATTACCACAATCCATAGTTTGATAATCTTAGTAATACAGGTTTTGTTTAATTTATTGAGTGTGGAATCTCTAGGTGCTATGGTAAAAATTCACGCAAGATCTCTGGAGTGCAAGTTTGGGGAAATAACCACGATCCCATCACTCCCTCTTGTATTTGTCAGCTCCTGTCCAGCCACTTGATCTGGCTCCGCTCCTTTGCCATCTTTTAAGCACATATATCCAGCTTTGCAACATGGGGCCATCTTGTATGACACAGTTTCACAAAGTGAAATATTTCAGTGAATAGTTAAATACACAAGTGAACCGGGGCACTGTGGCTAGTGTGGGCGTAGTGTAGGGGAGGGGATTTATTATGTTGCAAGTGTGAAACAGAACTGGCTGTCCGATTTGGTTCCACTTCAGGGAAAAAAAGACTGCATGTAACAAAAATCCCCTATTACAGGAAGGAGCTGCAGGCATGATGTGGCTGAATCTGGCAGCCAAGACTTCTGTTTTCCCAGCCAGACCACAAATATGGTGAGAAGAAACAGGAAATAAATGAAGGGTGCTTTAGATGAGGTTGGAATGTAGCCGTGCATTGTCCATTTTCATTCTTGTAACCTTATTTTTTTTGTTTGGTATTTTTACCTCATGGGGCACAGGTACCACAGGAGCTCAGTCAACACCTTCTGTGGCACACAGATGCAATACTCTTAATTTTCTGTGATCACTCTCCAACCTCCACCTCCTTCACTCAGCACCTCCTCAATTCAGTGTGCCTCGGATCAGGAAAGGAGCCAAACAGAACTCAGCTTTCATCAATGGAAATTAGCCTAATGGCCATATGATTCCCACACTTTTCACGTGGAATAAACAAGATTCCACGCAATAACCATACAACCATCAAATAACAGCAGGAGACTTGTATCTCCATGTTAATGACTATGCATTCTCCATCGTAAGTAGTTATACAACACGAAACAGGCCCTTTGGCCCACCATGCCTATCCCCACCATGTTCCTTATTTTCCAATAGGAATAGATTGGGTAGATGCACAGAGTCTCTTGCCCAGTGTAGGTGAATCAAGGACCAGAAGACATAGGTTTAAGGTGAAGGGGAAAAGATTGAATAGGAATCTGAGGGATAACTTTTTCACGCAAAGGGTGGTGGGTGTACGGAACGAGCTGCCAGACAGGTACATGGATAGGACAGGTTTGGGAGGATTGGACGAAATGCAGCCAGGTGGGACAAGTATAGACGGGACATGTTGGTCGGTGTAGGCTAATAGGGCTGAAGGGCCAGTTTCCAAACTGTATCACTCTATGACTCTTTAACCACCTAATTCCTTGTTCAAAACCTCTGCTTCAACAATGGTTTATGATTGGGAATTCCACATCCTAGAATGTATTTGTAACTTCTACCTACATTATGTGGTTATGTTAATATATGCAATCTTGTTACGGCCTTGACAACCAATCTATGATTCCTTACCTCTTCTTCAACCTTCCTAAACTTGATGAACTCAAATTAGGTCATCATTAAACTATCTCCACTTCATCTTTTTTTTTAAATCTACATTCTCAAGTCTCTCTTATACTTATAGCCAGAGCAGTTCATCTTGTTAACATATTGTTAACAAATGTATAACTCTCTACTTTTCTTTACCTTTTTAAAGCTCCTGTCCCTCGGCCGCTCGGCCCCTCGGGCCGCTCCTGTCCTCCAGGCCGCCTCGCAGCTGGCAGCGGAAGACCCGCCCCCGCCCCGCGTCCATTGGTTGGTTTGACATTGGGCCGTTGAGGGGCGCGGGCTGATTGGCGGCGCGGGCTGTCAGTCAGTCAGCCAGCGGAGAGGCGGGCGCTGGGCCGCGGCGACACGCTGGGCCCGGGCTGCTGATGGCGGGACGGATGAAATTTCTCGGCGTTTTGCCGCTGAATGGCCGATTCGCCTTCATAGTTTGGGCGGCTTTTGGGTTTTCACTCACGCACTTTTGTACGGCAGGTACGGTCAGGGCGAGGTTGCGTGGTGTCAATGTGGCGGGCGCTTGGGCCTCTTTATCTCCCCTTTTCCCCCGGGTGCGGGGCTTGATGGTGGCCACTCGGTAGCGCGGAGAGAGGCGTCCTTGGCAAACTTTACCCACATTAGAAGGTAGACACAAAGTGCTGGAGTAACTCAGCGGGACAGGCAACATCTCTGGAGAGAAGGAATGGGTTGAGACCCTTCTTCAGACTGAGAGTCGGGGGAGAGGAAGACGCCGAGATAAGGATGGATAAGGCTGGAGTTTAGGCTGGACTTGTATTCACTGGAGTTTAGAAGGATGAGGGGGTTTCTTATAGAAACATATACAATTATAAAAGGACTGGACAAGCTAGATGCAGGAAAAATGTTCCCAATGTTGGGCGAGTCCAGAACCAGGGGCCACAGACTTAGAATAAAGGGGAGATCATTTAAGACTGAGGTGAGAAAAATATTTTCACCCAGAGAGTTGTGAATGTGTGGAATTCCCTGCCACAGAGGGCAGTGGAGGCCAAGTCACTGGATGGATTTAAAAGAGAGTTAGATAGAGCTTTAGGGGCGAGTGGAGTCAAGGGATATGGGGAGAAGGCAGGCACGGGTTATTGATAGGGGACGATCAGCCATGATCACAATGAATGGCGGTGCTGGCTCGAAGGGCCGCCTCCTGCACCTATTTTCTATGCAAGGCGTTAAATCGACAGATCAAAGCAGATGTTTCAAGGAAATGTAGAATGGTTCATTGTTGGGTCAGACAGCATCTCTGGAGAGATGCTCATGCTGTTTGCCCCGCTGAGTTACTTCAACTTTTTGTGTCTATCTTGAGTTTAAACCAGTATCTGCAGGTGACAATCCCATCTCCACCCCTTTGCACTTTCCGCAGAGATCGTACCCTTCGCAACTCCCTGGTTAATTCATCCTTGCCCACCGAAACCAGCATCTGCAGTCGCTTCCAACACATTTTGCCCACATTACAGCGTATCCTGGCACTCGAACCCACACTTTCCAGTTGAGAGCTTGGCAAATGGTCCCACCACCTCGATAATAGGTGGACAACCAACAGTTACCTACTGGAAGGTACACAAAAATGCTGGAGAAACTCAGCGGGTGCAGCAGCATCTATGGAGCGAAGGAAATAGGTGACGTTTCGGGCCAAAACCCTTCTTCAGACTGAACCTACTGGATGTAGGTAACCTAAGAGATGTCGTTAGTAAGTTTGCAGATGACATGACAGTTGGTTATGGGTTTGGCAAGTAAAATGAGGCAGAACCCCAAATCATTCTAGAAGTAGAAACAATGAACTGCAGATGCTGCTTAATACACACAAGGACAAAGTGCTGGAGTAACTCAGCAGGCCAGGCAGCATCTCTGGAGAACATGTCTTGACCTGAAACATCACCTATCCATGTTCTCTTGAGATGCTGTCTGACCTGCTGAATGACTCCAGCACTTTGTGTCCTTCCGTTCCATTATTAGGACCTGGAGGGTAACTAAGGAAAGAGTGGCTACAAGGAACTGCAGATTGAACAGGCTGGGCTTATTTTCCCCAGACTTATTATACCTAAATGTATGAATAGGGTAGTCAAAAACCTTTCCCACACAAATGTAGAGAATTCAAACTGCCCAATTGTTGAGTCATTCTAGATATCAATAGGAAATAATGTCAACAACTGTTTGCACCCCCATCACTGTGTCACTGTCCCTTTTTGTCCTGATTCTGTTATTGCTCATTGCCTTCCCCATTTCTGTTTTTTTTTCCCCTCCTTCCTTCTTAGTGCAGTTTGCCATCTCATCGCCTACAGTATTATTTGAGCCATTTGGATAGAAGGTTGTTGACCTGAGATGTTTTTTCTCTGCGTAAATCCTGCCTAACGGTGATGGGAAAATTTCAACTAGGAGAGAAGTACTGTACATGGGTTAAATTGTTATATTCTAATCCAACAGCTAGAATATTAACAAACAAAATGTTATCAACTAAATGTAATCTCTCTAGAGGCTGTAGACAAGGATGCTCACTATCCCCACTATTATTTGCTCTTGCAATCGAACCCCTAGCAGAAAGCGTTAGAAACCATCCAGGAATATTTGGATACAATACTAGAGACACAAGGAATAAAATCTCCTTATATGCAGATGATATACTAATATATATTACAAAATTAGAAACTAGTATTCCAAACCTATTAAATCTACTAACTCAATTTGGTCAGTTTTCGGGATATAGAATCAATTGGAATAAAAGCGAAATCATGCCAATAACAAAATTCAATTTACATACAATACAACAATCCCCTTTTAAAATAGTTAAAGATAAATTTAAATACTTAGGAATCTATGTAACTAAGACATATACCTCTTTATTTAAACTAAATTTCCCACCCTTACTGAATAAACTACATAAGAATATTCAATACTGGAAAACACTCCCCATTTCTATGCTTGGGAGAATTAATGCTATAAAAATGATTTTTTTACCGCAACTGCTGTACCTACTTCAATTAATTCCGATATATATCCCAAAAACTTTTTTCAAAAAAGTCGATTCCATTGTTACAAGTTTTGCCTGGGATTATAAGAATCATAGAATAAGTAAAAAACATTTATGTAAATCAAAGATAAATGGAGGTCTGGCTTTGCCAAATTTCTTATTTTATTTTTGGGCAGTCCATATTAAAAACATGAATTTCTGGCTGGAAGAAATGGATCAACAACCAGATTGGCTAATGATGGAAAAGGAAGACTGTCTACCTTTTGAAATTGGACCGATCATATTTGCCCCCACAAAACTGCACAAAAAACCTATAAAGAAAACCCCATAATACATAGTGGAATATGAATTTGGAAACAAATAAAAAAAGATTTAAAATTGAATAATATACCACTCTGCCTTCCCATTGTAAATAATCCTTTATTCAAATCATCCTTTATGGACAAAGGTTTCACACAATGGAAAAATTATGGAATCAAAAATATAGGACATCTTTATGGGAAAGGTACTTTTCTTTCATTTCAAGAGTTACAACAGAATTATGGACTGCACTCAAATAATTTCTTCAGATATCTACAAATTAGAGATTATGTTAAATCTAATACACAAGTCTACAGGAATAGGGAATCAGAAATTCTTGATGAATGTCTGAACAAGCATCCTAATACTGAAAAACTAATAGCTTATATTTATAACACCCTACTAAATAACGAGGTACCACCGACCGAACCATATAGATACAAATGGGAAAATGAAATAGGTCATCCTATCACGAAAGATATGTGGGACGAAAGTTTACAACAAATACATCAATGTTCATTAAATGCCAGACACACTTTAATACAATTCAAGGTCTTACATAGACTACACTTCTCTAAAATAAAACTAAATAGAATCTTCCCACAAATCTCTCCTATTTGTGATAAATGTCTACATTTAGAGGCTAATTTAACACATACGTTTGCAAACTGTATAAAACTTAAACATTTCTGGACTGATATTTTTGAAATAACTTCAGAAGTTATTAATACAAAACTGGACCCAGACACAAAATTAATAATACTTGGAATATCAGAACAAAGCTTAACACTCACAACAAACCAAAGAAATTTCCTCAATTACAGTATAATAACCGGAAAAAAATTAATATTAAAATTTTGGAAAGGCCCTACAACCCCCACAATTAAAATGTGGATTACGGAAATGTCGGAGACCCTATACTTAGAAAGAATTAGACTTGTCTTAATGGACAAACAAGATCTTTTCCATAAAATTTGGGCTCCATTCATTAACTATCTGAAGGGATAGATTGGCACAGCACGAGGACGCAGCTGAAACTTGAACTCAGGAATAGATGAAAAACTATACTTTATAACCTACGAACCTATCTCCATTGAGGTAACCCATTCCACCTCCCTTGTTTTTCTGTTGTGTTTTTTTTTGCTTTCTTTTTTATTTGTAACTTTCTACCCTTTCTTTTTCCCTCTTTCTATAAAAAATAAAAACACTAGAAGCAGAAGTAATTGATAATGGAAAATTTTAATAATGTATGACTGATGTATATGAAAAGTTTTTTTACTATAATATGTAACTACATTTTATAATATGTCTACTTCTAATAAATAAAAATTAAAAAAAATTAAATAAAAAAAAAATCCTGCCTAACGTAAACATGAACAGAATTCACATTTGCATCCTTTTGCATTTGCTGCTTGCCCCTTTGCTGGTATCTCTATCAAGGCTGGCATTGGTTTTCTAGATGGCTACTTGTCAATGGTGCCCTGCGTATTGAAATTCGAGGAGGTGCATTGTAAAGTGGAATGGATACTATCCCTGGTTAGTTCAGCTCCTGACGTTAACCCTGACTTGCCTCTTCCTCATAGAAGGTCTTGATCAGGACAGCTTGTAGGCCACCAGGGCTGTCACAATGCTCTTGTGTAGACATCTGACCACCAAGAATGGCAGATATAGTTTTCAGAAATAGCAATCAAGATGATCGGTCAGTGAGTAATTTGCTAATATATGTCTTGTTGAAACAGTAACGGAAGGAAATGGAAGAATTGTCCACATTAAAGAAGGCAAAGTCCAGTGCTCCAATGAACTGAATCACTTTTGCTTTAAGAATAAAATGTCTCCCGGTTGGAGAGAGATTTGGACACGGATTCAGGTAGGAGCCCTTCCACGCCAACACTCTTGCTGACAACATGCCTTTCATTTGGATATATCTGCCAATCTACTCTTGTCTCTTTGTCTTTCATTTATGTTTTTACTTCTCCATGCAACCTGTATTCAAATCTAGTTCATCCATGTCAAGCTGGTGTTTGTTATGTGCCTTTTATTTACATGATGAAAATAATTTCACAACAAGCATTTATGATCTGGGTGCATTGCCTGGCATTGTAGTGAGAGCATGTTCAATAGTATAATTCAAAAGATTTCGAAGTACTTGGAAAGGATTTGGGACTCGGGCGATATAGTGATGCAGCTGGTAGAGTTCCAACTCGTAGCTCCAACGAGCTGGGTTCGATCCTGACCTCGGGTACTGTCTGTGTGGAGTTTGCACGTTCTTCCTGTGTCACGTGGCTTTTCACCGGGTGCTCCGGTTTCCTCCCACATCCCAAAAACGGGTGGGTCTGCAGGTTAATTGGTCTGTGTAAAATGGCTCAGAGTGGATGGGAAAGTGGGACAATGTAGAACTAGTGTGAACGGATGAACGATGGTTGGCGTGGACCAAAGGGCCTGTTTCCATGCTGTACTTAAAAACTGGGAGAGAGTGGTGGAAGGGGGATAGTTGGATAGCTCTTGTATAAAGTCAGTTCTGACTCGACGGGCTGAATGGCCTCCTTTGTCCATGACTATTGTGATTTTATGTTTTGCCACCTAGTAGATAGAGATGGAGAATAATGGGGCAGCTGATTGGGACCTGCCTGAGAGGAGAATATGTTTAAAGTTCATGGGAAGTCTTGAGGATGGTGAGAGGTAGCGTGAGAAGGTAGGCAAAAATGCTGGAGAATCTCAGAGGGTGAGGCAGCATCTATGGAGCGAAGGAAATAGGCAACGTTTCGGGTCGAGACCCTTCTTCAGACTGAGAAAGTCAGTTTAAAACTTGCATCCTTCATGATTTCACGTCTGCTGCCCTCTGAAGGAGGTAGGTTTTAGTGCAATGGAAATTATAGCATAAGACGGGCAAATAGTGACAGGAAAGGTTTGCAGAAGGTGGTCAGAGTCTGCAGATCAAATTGTCCTTCAATTAGTCACCAATACTCATATCACATAAAACCAAGCATTGATATCCTGGTTTATGTATCCATTCATCTTTATTTTACTTTGCGGACAGCTTGTCTCCCTTTTATAAATGTAAATGGATCATAGTATGTCTTTTTTAGCTTGCGCATTGACCCAAGGCAAAGATGAAGGTTTCAACCCAAAATGTCGATCATTCCCTTCCCTCCGTAGATGCTGCTTTACCCGCTGAGATCCTCCAGCTGATTGCTTGTTGCTCCAGATTCCAGCATCTGCAGTATCTTCTCTCCAAAGATGTTTGAGGCTGACTGTTAATTGTATTAAAGTTATCAGAATTCCTCCCCCCCCCAAAAAGCTATTGAATTTCTCCCGTGCAAATTATAAAATACCTTTGGTGCAAAGAATAGTCAATGATTTTGGTCTATTAAAATAATTTATTTGTCAATTTTTGAGCTCTGACACTGGGAAGTTGTGTTTTGGAGGGGCCTAAATTAATTGTTTCACTGCAGCAGAGCAGAGGAAGTGGTTGAATCGGACCGGGATTGGTGCAGTTCTGTAAGGTTGATTGTGCATAGGTTGATGGAAGCATTGAGATTGCAGTTGTGCCGAGGGCAGCTGAGAGCAGCTGCGATTGTGCTCGGAGGACTTGCTGATCAACGAGTAACCTGATCTTGAGCTTCTTGATCAACACATCCTGTTGTTTTTTGTTCAAACCCCTTTTTCAACATTCACTGTCCTGCGTTCTTTGACACTAGTGGTGTGACTTTTTTTGTTTTGGGTTCATAAGGCATGATAAATTGAGAATTCCCGAAGGGTTGCTCAAGTAAAATGGCTCAAACACTTAACAACTCTAAGCAGTGCAATAAAGCAGAACGCTTCATATAAACCGTTACCTTTGTCTTTAGTGTGCCGATGCTAAGCCTGGGTCATTAATAACACGTTGTAATGATGAATTGTTCTTTATTGGCACACTGAAGTAACCTACAATCCTGATTGACATTAATTTCGTCCATTATTACAGCCAATTCTTTTTTGATTTTTGCTTCTCAGATCCGAGTGAACAGCTCTGAGAAATTTAAAATCAAACAAGTGGATGATGAAATGGAGATGGAAGATCCAGGAGTGTGGAGTTGGATCGTGGATTCAGCCACATCGATGCTGAAGGAGAGAGTGAATGAAACGTACCTTAATGTTGATTTGTTCAGCAACAAAACTTGCTTTAAGGTGGAACCAAGCAGTAAAGTGGATTATGACGTCCTATTAACACGCCGTGAGTATTTAGTAATCAACTTTGTTCCTTATAATTCATGGCATCTTGTTTTGCAGTGCCATGACGCTGGTGTAAATTCATATTGTTTGGTTGCTGCCTCCTTGTTTCAAGTCTGCTGTTTGTCACTTTTCAGACATTTTCCCCAATGCCCATTTCCTCAGTAAGTCTTTTGCCAATTGGTTTTATAAGTTGGCAGAGCTTCCTATAAACAGCACCTTCATATTTTCATTTATTTTGAGGTTTTCATGGCTAAGACGCGAGTGTTTTCCAAGATTTGAATGAACTGTTTACTGGGAAGGTTTGACGCGGCATTTTGAAGCGCGGGGGGGGCGGACAAAAATCTTGCTTTTATGAACGGACAGGTAATGGAGGGATCTGGATCTTGAGCGGACAGCTGGAATTGGTTTAAATTAGTGTCATGGTTGGCACAGACATTGAGGGCCAAAGGGCCTGTTCCTGCGCTGTACTATGTTCTAAGTTTGGTTCCAGAGTATTTATGGAAATGAGTCTGAAAGATATATATTTTTAAAGTAAACATTCTTACAGGGTGCAGCCCCTGATGTATCACCCATTTCCTGCTGAATTGAACAGATGTATCACCATAGATGCCACACACACTCGTTCCTTTTCCAAGTGGTCTTTTTCACATATCTGGACATTGTGCCTTCCTCCACAGTGCTACCCACTGTGGGGGGATGATTTTTTTTGTCTAACTGTAGTCTTGTAGGTCTGTGTCCAAGATGGCTGCCGTGAAGAGAGAGTGGACGCTGGCACGATTTGGTTGCCGCTGCTCTCTCTTCACACTGTGTTTTTGATTTTCTGTTTTTGGATTGAATTCTGTTTTTAATTTGTGTCATTGTGATGTCTTTAATTACTTGTTTTACTCCGATTATATGTTTTTACTCCGATTACTATGTAAGGTGTCCTTGAGATGTATGAAAGGCGCCCATTAAATAAAATTTATTATTATTATTATTATTATATCTAGGTAAAGTGTTTTACTCTGAAGGCTAATCTTAATATCCCTGGGGGTGTACTTTTTATTTGTAATCTTTTGAAACACTTTTTAGAGGTTGAAACACTCTAGTTCAGCACCCTTGAGACATGACTGGTGCCTAAAAAGGGAGGGAGAGAGAAAACGGGGAATTACAGACCAGTTAGTCTAACGTCGGTAGTGGGGAAACTGCTAGAGTCAGTTATTAAAGATGGGATAGCAGCACATTTGGAAAGTGGTGAAATCATTGGACAAAGTCAGCATGGATTTATGAAGGGTAAATCATGTCTGACGAATCTTATAGAATTTTTCGAGGATGTAACTAGTAGAGTGGATAAGGGAGAACCAGTGGATGTGTTATATCTGGACTTTCAGAAGGCTTTCGACAAAGTCCCACATAAGAGATTAGTATACAAACTTACAGCACATGGTATTGGGGGTTCAGTATTGATGTGGATAGAGGACTGGCTGGCAGACAGGAAGCAAAGAGTAGGAGTAAACGGGTCCTTTTCACAATGGCAGGCAGTGACTAGTGGGGCACCGCAAGGCTCAGTGCTGGGACCCCAGCTATTTACAATATATATTAATGATCTGGATGAGGGAATTGAATGCAACATCTGCAAGTTTGCGGATGACACGAAGCTGGGGGGCAGTGTTAGCTGTGAGGAGGATGCTAGGAGGCTGCAAGGTGACTTGGATAGGCTGGGTGAGTGGGCAAATGCATGGCAGATGCAGTATAATGTGGATAAATGTGAGGTTATCCACTTTGGTGGCAAAAACAGGAAAGTAGATTATTATCTGAATGGTGGCCGATTAGGAAAGGGGGAGATGCAACGAGACCTGGGTGTCATGGTACACCAGTCATTAAAAGTAGGCATGCAGGTGCAGCAGGCAGTGAAGAAGGCGAATGGTATGTTAGCATTCATAGCAAAAGGATTTGAGTATAGGAGCAGGGAGGTTCTACTGCAGTTGTACAGGGTCTTGGTGAGACCACACCTGGAGTATTGCGTACAGTTTTGGTCTCCTAATCTGAGGAAAGACATTCTTGCCATAGAGGGAGTACAGAGAATACCAGACTGATTCCTGGGATGTCAGGACTTTCATATGAAGAAAGACTGGATAGACTCGGTTTGTACTCGCTAGAATTTAGAAGATTGAGGGGGGATCTTATAGAAACTTACAAAATTCTTAAGGGATTGGACAGGCTAGATGCAGGAAGATTGTTCCCGATGTTGGGGAAGTCCAGAACAAGGGGTCACAGTTTAAGGATAAGGGGGAAATCTTTTAGGACCGAGATGAGGAAAACTTTTTTCACACAGAGAGTGGTGAATCTCTGGAATTCTCTCCCGCAGAAGGTAGTTGAGGCCAGTTCATTGGCTATATTTAAGAGGGAGTTAGATGTGGCCCTTGTGGCTAAAGGGATCAGGGGGTATGGAGAGAAGGCAGGTACAGGATACTGAGTTGGATGATCAGCCATGATCATATTGAATGGCGGTGCAGGCTCGAAGGGCCGAATGGCCTACTCCTGCACCTATTTTCTATGTTTCTATGGATCACAGAAATTACCCTGAGAACCCCCTACATAGACACAAGCCAAAACCACTAGGCTTGCTATTTCACCCGGAATATTTCTTGCTACGTCATTACGATGTAAAATAAAACTCTGATTAATGCTGCCAGAAATGGCTTTTATTTTCTGAAATATAATATGAAGCTTACAGTTGAGACTCTGTACTGCACTTTCATGCTGTTGAAATATGTGTAATAAAGCTTAAAACAGAAAATATCAGCCACAAATATAAACAATCTTGGCAGTTTGGTGCTACACCTGCCTGGTGGCTTCTCCACAAACCAGTGGCACCAGATTCAAACGTGCCACAGGAGTTGCTGGACCAGACGGTTTCAACCTGTATCTCTTTCTGGCTGAGTTAGTCTCTTAAACCCATTGAACTGTTGAACCTATTGAAGTACCAAGATGTTGGGTTTTTATGGCCAAGTTAAGACTATTGACTCTTGTGTATTGCCTCAGTGTGGTCTATCATCCTGCACTAATTGTGTATCATGTATAGTAGGATTGTCACTGAATGGTATGCAAAAACAAAATTCACTGTACTTGGGTACAAGTGACAATAAAGCACGTCTACCTTTGGTTAAGTTGTGCATCTGTCTCATCTTGATCTATTCTTTTGTAGGTTTTGATCCACAGCTGATCCTTATCTTCACTTTTGGGCTGCTGCTGTTCTTCTACGCTGAAAACTTAAGCAGGTAAGCAGTGAAGTAAGAAACAGAATAATGCCCGGCTAAACTGGGACACACTGGATGAAAGGCATGTCAGCCAATGTTAGACACAGAAAGCTGGAGCAACTCAGCGGGTCAGGCAGCATTTTTGGAGAGAAGGAATGGGAGATGTTTCGGGTCGAGACCCTTCTTCAGACTCGAAAAGGGTCTCGGCCCGAAACATCACCCATTCCTCTCTCCAGAGATGCTGGCTGTCCCGCTGAGTTACTCCAGCTTTTTGTGTCTTCGGTTTAAACCTAGCATCTGCAGTTCCTACGTCAGCCAATGTATTCAGAATACAGACTTATTAATGTTTTGAGCAAAACCTTCAGGGAAAAGAATACTCATTTACAGTCCTCTTTTATTGATTATAAAAATGTCTTGGGTATCTCAATAAACTTTGGCATCTCGAGGGTTTCCAACTTTACTTGTGCCAACTCAATCACTACCTCATTTCTTTAGACAGCTGTATTATCTTGCCTACTTCAAAATGCCTCAAAATGCCTGCGCTCATGGTCTGCTGGAAAATGTTTGCCCAGCTCACTCGCTCTTCCACCTACCTCGACATAACTGCTGTACTGGCACAGTGTCCCCCTGTCTCTGTCTTCAACCTTTTTGCTCACTGAGTCCTTGTTTTCACCAAGTCAATCTTCTGTATAATACCTATTTTTCCATCTCTAAATTTAAAGGCCATGGGGCGAGGCACGTGTGTGTGTGTGGCCAGTCTGGAGCAGAACAATTAAAAGTTGTTCAAAAAAACACCAGCAAAATGGGTTGGGGTCATTTAAAAGCCGCCCAGCATCACGCAGCAAGGCACTTTGGAAACGGGTTCATTTAAAACCCAGCGCAGCAAAGTACGTAGGAAATGTACTGCATTTAAAAACAGCACAGGAATCTGGCAGCAAAGAATGTCAGAAAGTGAAGTGTGTTTAAAACCAGTGCAGGCATCAAGCAGCAGCAATGCAGCAAAGCACGTTGGCAAACATAGTGCACTTGAAAGCAGTGCAAAGCATTTAAAAGCAAGGCAAGAATTGGGCAGCAACGATACAGCAAAGCATGTCGCAAAATGTAATGCATTTCAAAGCAATGCAATATTGACAAGCAGCAATGCAGGAAAGCGTTATTCCAAAGCAGCGCAAGAATCGCACGGCAAAGCACATTGAAAAATAAGTCAATTAAAAGCAGTGCATGACTGGCGCAGCAGCAGTGCAGCAAAATGTAATGCATTTAAAAGTAGCGTTGAAATCGAGCAGCAGCAGTGCACGTTGGATAGCATACTGCATTTAAAATCAGTGCCAGGGACATGCAATCAAAACTGGTCCCAGGAAAATGTTGGTGACGTTGGCAACTAACCCCAGGGAGGAGCAGCACAACATTGGGTACTAAGGTAAGCATTTCATCTCTTAACGTTTCTAAACTAGTAAAAATGTCACTTTTTTTTAAAAGGCAGACCATTTTTAAATGTTGTGATATTTAAATTTGAGCTGGAGCTCATTCATCTTTGTAGTGATGGGGGAGATTGTGTTCATGTGCTGGTATTGCTTTTTAAAAAATATTTCACAAGTATTTGAGATTTTTTCCCTATTTTTAGGAGTCAGCTTTTCTTCTATACGTCAGGAATGAGCTTGGGTATCTTGGCTTCAGCCGTTATTGTCATCTTCATCCTGGCTCGGTTACTGCCCAAGGTAAGTTGAAGAATTCCTTTGTCCAGGGTTAGAAAAATGAACTGACATCTGTTTGTGTCCTGCTTTGTAAGCAGGTCCTCGTAGCCTGGTTGAATTTGCTCGCACTTGGGGTAATTAATATCCGGAGTGGGCAATTGAAAGCTTTTTTCCCATTTGATGTAACCACTATTAGCATTGTTTTTACAGATGCAATGCAAGTTTGGTACAAGATGGAAGTTGGCTTTTAAAGTGTTCCATTCTCCAAAATGGAGTCATGACTGCACCAGTGTGCATTTTACTCGTCAAAAATGGACTGTGATTGGAAAGTTGATGCTGAATTGGGAGGGCTTCTTTACTCAGCTCACTGGAAGATGTGATCCAAACTAGACAATCCTAATAGAAGGAGAGCTTATCTGAGTTGAACCCAGGTTGAAGCTGCCATGGGTAAAAATCTAAATTTGCGCTGTCCGAAAGTTGGGGCAAAAGTGTGAGATTTTCTGTATCAGAACAGTTCTTTAGCAGTTCCAAGATCCCCAATGCATGCCACTTGCTTTCAGTAAACATCAAAACAAAATGCTAATATTTTCCTTTCTTTCCATTTTAGAGAAGTTCTCTCTACTTGTTGGTAGCAGGTGGCTGGTCTGTGTCTCTGTATTTGATCCAAGTGACCCTAAGGAATTTGCAGTTTCTCTTAAAAGAATACTGGCAGTATGTTTTAGGTGAGAATGTTCGCAGTGTTTAATTTAAGGTACATTGAGTATTTTTCTGAAAATGTTCGTCTGAATGATACCAAGCATGTATTGTTAAATATTGACACTCTGGGGTTTTGTGACTAAATTTGTACGAGATGTGATGTAATTAAAGTGAAGGGGGAGATGTGATGTAATTAAAGTGCCAGCTTCTGCTTTTGGCCTCAAGGGGCACTGGCATTTACATTACATATTACATTACATATACATCACACTAGGCACATTTTCATACACTTGTCATACCTCAATTTGCTGGCTACCGTCTACCTATGTGCCATCATCTGGTCAAGTCTGTTTGAGAGAGTGTGGGTGATCATTGCTCCATATTTCCCTCCCCTTTCCTGATCTATGTGACGTCTTTATTCTACTGCCTTGTCCCTACTTTATTCCAAGTAGTGTGGCCATGTCTTTCTATTCTGCTTCCTGCCACTCCTAGTTATACAGTACTCCGCAGCTCAAGTGACATAGGGTTGTGCTCTCCAGATTATCTAGGAGATGCAGGCATCAAGTCTGGTACGGTTATTTTAAGTTTGAAGAAGTGTCCCAACCCACAACGTCGTCTGTCCATGTCCTCCCAGATCCGCTGAGTTACTCTAACACTTTGTAAGCCAGCATCTGTAGTTCCTTGTGTCTCCAAGATTATTTTTCTCATCTGCCGTTAATGTTTCAGGCTATGTGACAGTTTCTGGCTTCATCAGCTTTGCTGTGTGCTACAAGTATGGCCCCCCTGAGGAGGAGAGAAGTATCAATCTGCTGAACTGGAGCCTGCAACTCTTTGGGCTGTTCCTAATGTACTCCGGGATTCAAGTACGACAGGTGGCCCTGACCCTGCTCATTGTGGCTTTCTGCATCAAGAACATCGAACTGCCCTTTCAATGGTCTTACACTGCATACAAGTAAGTGTTAAAGTGTTATGAAGTCATTTAGAATGGAAACAGGTGCTTATCCCACAAAATTCTTGCCGACCATCAATCACCCATTTACACTCATCCCATTTAAACTCCCCACACCGCAAAGTGTCTTGGCCAATTAACCCACCAACCCGCTTGTCTTCCGGATGTGGGAGGAAAGTAGAGCATCTGGAGGAAACGTGTGCTGTCACACGGGGAACGTGCAAACTCCGCATAGTTTATGCCGGAGGTCACGGTTGAAGCTGGGTGACTGGAACTCAGAGACAGCAGCTCTACCACTGGCAAGAATCTCTCCTCAATACCGACTTCCAATGCATCTGGTGGCATGTGAAGAAAAGAGTGCATTTATTTTTTCAACTCCATTGTTAATTCATTGGCATTATAGGTACTGACTGGAACAGTTGCTTTTAGTATGAAACTAAGGCATAAGTTGTACTGTGTATCAACTTGCAACGACAACACCCTGCTTGCTTTGCTGATCATACAGCATTGTGAAGGACAATTAATGTTCAACACACTTACCTCATGGGCGCCATCTAGTGGGAGGTTGTAGATTGGTAGAGACCAAGAAACTCCTTTTAACTCTCAGCTCTTGAGATCATGTTGTGGCACCTAAAATATAAAGTCCATAAGGACCCAAGTTATTTAAGTCCCTTTTTATCACTGCAGATCAGATTTTCTTTTTGGTTTCATGTTTACTCCTGAAATAAGGTTTGGTATGGGAAAGGAAAGAATTCAGAAAGTTTTGACAGCTGCCATGAGTTGATTCCTTGGGAACAGGCAGAAAGAGGGATTTTAAAAAAAGCCAAGATTTCTCTCAAATATATCCCAGTGACCTTTTCATAATTTTCTAAATACTCTAATTTTAGGAAGGTTTTCAAACTAAGAAACAAGCCAGAGCCCCGACGGCTTCTAACTGAGGAAGAATTTCAAAAGCAAGGAGAAATAGAAACCCAAAAATCTTTGGTGGAACTGCGAAAGCACTGCAGCAGCCCTGAGTTCCATCCGTGGAAAGTAGTGTCCAGACTTTCAACACCAAAGAGGTAATGCTCTTGTGCCATTTAAATCCTCTTGCGCATGTGCTATCTTCCTCTGTCCTGAAAAAATGGACACAGCCTGTTCCCAGGTGTTTGCCAACACTGCCTTCATGCCGGCAGTTAGGAGATGTGCAAGAACACTTATTTGTGTTTTAACTTTGAATAAAGAAGCAGCAGACCTTGGTTTCTGACCTGCCACTGACTGTATAGTCAAGGCAGATAACTGGGTGCATGGAGAAATGGCAGGTAGTAAATGTACCTCTTTGTTCTGTAGCTTAGCATTATAAGGCCTCATTATATTGTGTGACAGCCATGCATCCAGCTCCTAATTGAAACACGGAAAAGTCCAAAAGAAGCAATGGTAAAAGGTGATGTGATCCACTGAGCCTGTCAGTTTCTGGGGGATGAGGACATGCAGTAGATAGTTACATTATTTTTCCTTTGGTGGGGATGTCTAAAACAAGGGTGTATGATGTAAGGGGTAGGAGGTTTAGAGGAAGTCTGAGGGTGGTATAATCTGGAGCACAGTACCCAAGGAGGTGGAGGCAGAAACGTGTGTTTCAGAAACATTGAGGCAAGCATTTGAATTTCCGAGGCATGGAAGGCCACAGGCCAAATGTGGGGAAATTGCATTGCTATAGATAAGTACAATAGACGGCATGGGCATGATGGGCAGAACGGCTTGCTTCTGTGCTGAGTGATTCGACTCTGAGACCATCTGAGAATTTGATCAACTTTCCACAATTTGCTCATCTTCCTCGTCGAAGTGAATTACCTGAGAATGTCCAAAGTTTAGCACTGAACAAGCATCCAACTTATTGTTCGAGTCCACTGCTTGAAATCTTCAGTACGTCCCTGGTGTAAACATCGTGCTTCATTGTGGGAAGGTGCGATATTTTTTGCATCTCTCAGAATTTCACTGCATGGACCGAAGTTTGAAGTTCCCCAATCAGAATGTCAGGCAAGCCAGATTCCAGGGGGGAAAAAAAACACTTCAATATTCCTTGGGTGCAGTGATTGCCAGGATGAAGGACTATACTGGCAACTTAGGGTATTTATCACATGCAACGGATTTAAATGGCTTATATATTGGAATAAAATCAAGAATGCGGTGGCTGAGGTGTGTCAATTCCCTCCAATTTCTCCTCACATCAATAGACGAGGTGATCTTGCCTCTGCACATTGAATCATGAGCTTGGTGTATGGGGTGGATTCACCAGCTTGCATTCTGTCAGTCGTGGTGTTGCATGCATGGTGAAACACTGATTTTTTTTTGTACTTTGACTGCCCGGTTCCACCATCATGAATTCCCATCTTTGAAGAATGAATCTAAATGCAGTAAAGTCTCCTCTCTCCTTGAACATAGACCTATTTGCCCTCAAATTGTCCCTTTGTGAATCTTTGTTCTCCGTAAAGCGACCATTCTATAGGTCTCAAAAAGGTTTGTTGAGTTCCTCAGACTCCTGTGTAAAAAAAAATGTTTTAAGTGAAGCCTGGCCCCAAACTAAAAGATCACTGGATCTCTTATCTCCCCAATGAAAAATGACCTGTTTGTATAAAAAACTAGCTTGTAGATTGTAAAGAGATGCTACACTCGTCACTGAAACGTGATCAAGCTCTGGCTTCCAAGTAATTTGGCTTTATCAAGAGGACGTGTTACCATTTTTTTTTCCCCCCTGTAAATTATTCTTTTACAGCCCCCCACAAGTTATTGTAGCTTGAAAGCTAGTAAAACGGCTCTCTTGGCAAGTAAGAGAGTAACTCCGCAGGTCAGGCAGCATCTCTGGAGAACACGGATAGGTGACGTTTCTGGTCGAAATCCTTCAGATCTGAAGCAGGGTGCCGACACAAAATGTGCGTCTGAAGAAGAGCCCCAACCTAAAACATCACGCATGCATCAGCTAATCCCAGTACCTCTGTTCCCATTCAAAGCAGAGGACACTGTTAGCCAGGGTATCTGTTGAATTGAATTGAATTGAATTGAATCCCTTTATTGTCATTCAGACCTTACGGTCTGAACGAAATTTCATGCCTGCAGTCATACATACATACATCATACAATAATAAACAACAGTAAACACAAATTAACGTCCACCACAGTGTATCCACCAAGCACCTCTTCACTGTGGTGGAGGCAAAAAATCTTAGGGTTACTGTCTCTTCCCTCCTCTTCTCCCTCTGCGCTGAGGCGATTCCCCACCGGGCGATGGCACAACAGTCCCGCGGCTCACCGAACCCCGCAAACAGGCCGGCTAAAACACCGCGGCCCGGGGTGGTCGAAGCTGCCGCCCTCCAGTCCAGCATACGCAGCCGCTGGCCCGCGGCTGAACCCAGGACTCGGGTCACCGCCGCCAGAACGCCGTCCCAGCCACCAGAGCACCGTTCCAGCCCCGAGCCGGATCGCCCTCACGTGAGTGCCGTTCCTCCCTCGAGCTGGGCCACTCCGACGGGAGTGCCGTTCCTCCCTTGGGCTGGGCCACTCCGACGGGAGTGCCGTTCCTCCCTTGGGCTGGGCCACTCCGACGGGAGTGCCGTTCCTCCCTCGGGCTGGGCCGCTCCGACGGGAGTGCCGTTCCTCCCTTGGGCTGGGCCACTCCGACGGGAGTGCCGTTCCTCCCTCGGGCTGGGCCACTCCGACGGGAGTGCCACAGCCCCTCGCGGGAGAGTCTCGGCCCCTCGCCAGGCCGTCCTCACGGGAGCGCAGTTCCAGCCCCGAGCTGGGCCGCCCTCACGGGAGCGAGCCCAGGGCAAGTCCTGACAGGCTGCCTCCGGAGTCCCGAGGTCGCCAGCTCCGCCATTAGGCCTCAGCGCAGACGGAGGCAGAGAGGGGGGATACGACGAAAAAGTCGTATTCCCCCCAAGGGAGAGATAGCAAACCCCGTTTCAACCCCCCCCACATAAACACAACCTAAAAACCAAAAACGCAACTACACAAAACGAAAAAAAACAACACAAAAAAGTAAAGACAAACGGACTGCAGGCGAGCCGCAGCCGTTCCCAGCGCCGCCACTTCTGTTTATTCCAAGTCTCCAGTATTTCTTGGAAATCTGTAGCATTTCTTGGAAATCTTGGACAACCAAGTTCCCGATGTTGGGGGAGTCCAGAACCAGGGGCCACAGTTTAAGAATAAGGAGTAAGCCATTTAGAATGGAGACGAGGAAACACTTTTTCTCACAGAGATTTGTGAGTCTGTGGAATTCTCTGCCTCAGTGGAGGCCGGTTCTCTGAATGCTTTCAAGAGAGAGCTAGCTAGGGCTCTTAAAAATAGTTGAGTCAGGGGATATGGGGAGAAGGCAGGAACGGGGTACTGATTGGGGATGATCAGCCATGATCACAGTGAATGGCAGTGCTGGCTTGAAGGGCCGAATGGCACCTATTGTCTATTGTCAAAGAGGAGAAATATGGGGTTGAGCCTGTCTACTGAGTAGCTCACTGACATGGGTCGCACTCTGACGCCTGGCTGGTTTGATATCAACGATGTTGTCATTCATAGCCTGGGAAAGGAGAGGGAAGAATTTATCATTTTTAAGAATAATTGATGCTTCTTCCACAAAATGTCTGTGTTTACGTTTAGTAACATGAAGTACTATGTTGGGAGAGTTTTTCTAGAATGCATATTCCTGACATGATTTCAATGACTCCTGAGTTTGGGACATTGGTGTGACTGTCGGGTTGTCTTGCCTGCAGATTTGCGGACTTTGTTGAAGGGGAGTGCCACCTCAACCCGAACGAAAGTTCTGTTCACGAACAAGAATACGGTCTAGGCAGCCTGCTTGCTCTAGACGATGAGATGTCTGACGTTGAGTTTGACGACGACGACGACGATGAAAATTGAGACTGGGCCTTGGCAGAAAACGTTCTGCGCGAGCACTGTCGATCGGAGTGGAGCGCCCTTTCTGTGGAGGAGGAAATACTTTGCAATGCTGCTTGTTGGACTCCTGACCTGGATAATTGAAATAATTAAGACATTAACTACAGCAATTACTTCAGTACAGGAGTGATCTTTATCTAGATTGGACCAGTGGTGTTGGGGGCTGATACTGTATGAACTTGGTTCTCACACACCCCTAGTACAAAGGCCATTCATCAAACAGCTGTAGCAAGGGGTTTGCGCCCTGACTTCAGTCCCATTTTGGGTGTTTTGAATTTTTAGTGGCTTTACTGGGTCTTCTTAAAAGTTGATCTGACCCGGTACACAATACTTGGAATTCAGAAGCCAAGAAACTAATGGCTCCACTTTGAAAAAAAAACTTTCGTGAGGGTAGATTGAAAAGAAAAGGTTACATTTTGATATCCTTACTCCTTCAAGCTAAGAGAGGAAAACCCTGGAGATATTTCCAAGGCCTGGTGAACTTCCCAACACAATCATTGTTTACCTTTTAAGTTTTTTATCAATTTGTTGGTTAGATTTGCTGTTATAGATATTTGACGTTAAGGAAACTATTTACAGTGTTTTCTATTATTTTAATGCACCCTCTGTACTTTGGCATTGCAACTAAATGCGTATCTGAATCAAAATATAAATATTAACTATATTAACTGTAGAGTTGTGTGTTTAGTGCAGTCACACCAAAGTCCACGCACATTTGTGTCTGGTTACTTGTGTCTGCAAAGAAAATG
The DNA here is from genome assembly GCF_010909765.2 of Amblyraja radiata. Taxonomy (NCBI): domain Eukaryota; kingdom Metazoa; phylum Chordata; class Chondrichthyes; order Rajiformes; family Rajidae; genus Amblyraja; species Amblyraja radiata. Next base: position 8,303,963 of record NC_046001.1, on the reverse strand, counting down.
TCATGATCTCAGTTGCTTTTTTTTCTCCCAACAATGAAGTGGGTATAGAATAATGTAGTTTTGTATTTTGTTCTGTTTTGAGCAATTTTATCTTGGTTTTAATCCTATTATAGGGAGTTGTGCACCTAATGGCGTACTTATCTTTCTCCAGGCTGTATCACCCATTCTTAATCTAGTTTCAAAGCAAGGGGTCTTTAATAACTCAATCTGTACCCAACTGTGATATCTGTTCTCTCTGAGCAGTTGGAAGAATGTACGAATAGCTGAAACCAAAAATAACATTATTTCAATAGTTCAATAGTTGGCATATCTTTTAAGTAACTTTATTTTCAGTGGAAATGTTAACATGATTACTTGTCTTGTCCTCTGCTTCAACCCACTCTGTTTTGACCTCAGCATCCCGGAGGTGTAAAAATGAGTGGGAGTCTAACGCAACCCATATTCTATTCTTTAAACGGTATTACAAGAGGATATTTCTCTTGACACTCATTCTATAGTGGGACTCCTGCATTAATGGGTCACTGGGCAAACACTGATCCAAGCTAGACACTTTTAAACAGGATCCTCGCTATGGAATGTGCACTTCATTTTGATTCATTTTTATACTTCCCTTGACACAGAAGTCAAATCATGTTGCTAGTTCCACTGAAAATTTACACGTAATTGGGGAAGGTGGAGGGGAAGAGACTTGATGTTTTACAAAAAACAAATCTCGAATACCTTGTCCAGTATTTGGAGTCTATTTGAGCTCATCAATTTGCACTATATATTTTGAGCTAGCTGAACAATATGGGAACCTTTGCATTGCAGTGATTTTTATATTGTTGAATATCTTGGCCATGATCTGGAGAATAGAATTGTGGTAGAGATGGTGTATTGCTACTTTAAAGGTAATGTGTAATGGAGTATGGATTACCATCTTCACTTGCACTTGCCGTTCTCTCAAACTTCATTCTTGCCTCTGCTATTCACAACAAATTAAAGTTGGTGCTACTTTTCCATCTGTGCAATGGTGGTGCTGCTGTGCTAGTCTGAAATATTCTTGAGGGTAACAATGCTATTACCCAACACTTTGGAGCCTCGGCATGTTTGTAAGTTGGGGGTTTTATTTACTGATGCAACTGTTTTTGATTCTTAGGACCTCAAGTTACTGTGGATGATGCTCTCTGGCGCAATGACTTTTAGTGAGATTGTTTAAAATTCAGGTGTAAAAGCTATGGCTATGCAATAACCAGACGCAGTCACAGTATCCAAATGCTCAGGCAGTTTAAACTAACCAAACCCGAGGCAATGGCATGTATAAAATGTATGTTTAAATCTGTGAATATCCCTGTGTTTTACTGTTAAACACTGATTACATGAGAAATGATCTGTTTTATTGAAAGGATATTGAATTCTAATAAACATATCAGGAAAATGTCTTTGGTTGATTTTTGTATCTTTCCATGTGTGGGAGGGAAAATGTGGGGTTGTGGCTGGGAAGACGTTTGTGTTTGGTTGGTATCTAGAAACGAGGAACTGTAGATGCTGGTTAATACACATAAGGACGCGGAGTACTGGAGTAACACCAACGGCAGCAACTCGGGTGAACACGGGTGACGTCTCGGGCCGACTGTTCTTCAGACTTGACGTTATGGGTCGAGACCCATCTTTAGACTCGTGTTTGAAACTGTTTGGTTGGGATAGGAGGAATTTCCTTGTGCAATCTTTGTAATGTTTGAATATAGGGTCTGTGGTTGGGTGACCCATCTACCTTCTGATGTCGGGAATGCAAATAAGTTGTTTTGTCTGCTATAACATTGCATATCTAAATTCATTCTTTATTTTCCTGTGGTGATACAACATGCATTGATAATTATGATAAATGATGGATTGTGGACCCATTTCTGTTGCACTAATACCCAATATTGCTGTTTGTTTAGTGACCAAAAGATTCTTTGGGTGGTGGTTTTAAAAAGTTGGATCTCTACAGAATGACGCAATTGTTGGGGATGTTGCACTTTGAGCATCTCCTTGAATTGTTTTCTCTGTGCACTTGATAATCTCCTTATGATCAAACTCTAAAGATAATGCTTTATGAATTTGTGGTTGGGGATGCAGACAACATGTCCTTACCAATGCAGCGGACCAAGAGTCCATTTGGAGAGGTTGGCCTGGGAAAGGAGACTACAGTTGGTTCACCCACATCTAACACACATCTGCAGCATCTAACAAAAAGCCTTTTATTTTGGTAAGGATGCAGTACTGTCCATATTGGCATCCATTACACATCTGCAAAAAAGCTGGAGTAACTCTCATGATTAGACAGCAACTGATCTGTTCTGTATTATGCCTACAATATTCTGTTGTGCTGCAGCAAGCAAGGATTTCATTGTCCTATCTGGGACACATGACAATAGACTCTCTTGATTTGACTCTGGAGAACATGGATAGGCAATGTTTTGGGTTGGGATCCTTCTTCAGATCACTCTGCAGGGTCCTGATCTGAAACATCACCTATCCATGTTCTCCAGAGTTACTCCAACAGTTCCTTGTCTCCATTACTCATCCTGAGTTGGTCCTTAAAGGTTGCAATGATGACCTCAGGAAAGCACTTGACTGGGAGTAGAAACTATAAACTTCCAAGACATGTAAATCAAAAGTAAAGAGGGCCGTGTGGAATTAGGAGGAGAACCCTTGGGGAGTGTGTGTGGCATGTTATTGTTGATTGTAAGATCCATCAGGAATGCATATTTAAACGTGGCAGCAAGTGCACCTTATATAAAATGGACTGCTCGGAGATTTACATGAGTTGCCTAATAATATTTTGCAATGAATTCATTCCTGGACTGCCATTAGTCATGGGCTATTACTTTGAGCAGCTTATTGAAATGGCTGGCCGCCGGGGCGGGCGCCCCCCAGCGCCCTGCTGCAGGACTGCCGCCCGGGCCACACCGCCGCGTGCAGGCTTTGTTCTCGCGGATGACGTCCATTCCGGCTCACACCGGAAATGGAGCTGGCACCCGCCCCGACGCTCTGAGAAAGTGGCTGAACGGCGCTCGCCTGGAAACACAAACGGCGAAAGTCTCACTCGAGCGGAGCTGGCGGCCGCTCGGCGGCCGGCGCCTGTCACTTGCGTTGCGTGAGAGCAGCGGCGCCCGGGAGTCGAGGTGAGTTCCACGCCGTTACATTCTGACATTCGGACCTGGTAAACTGAATCTAAACAGAAAGGGGGAGGGGCGCGCGGGCGCGTCAATCATCCCTGTGGGACACGCTGACTGACAGCGGCGCCAGCCAATGGCTGCAGGGCCTGTCTCCCCCGGCAAGCGCTGCAACCAATGAGCGCGCAGAGGAGGCGGGCGGCTGAAGGGGCGGTTACGTTTCCTCACCATTAGCTTGTAAATAGCCCCATTGCCAAAGGAGCTGAATTTGTTACAACCACCACGAATCTTTCCAAGATCAATTCATAATCATCTTTTGGTTGGGGCAATGGTTTTCTTTAGTGATTAGTCTGAGGTATCTAAATAAAAATTTCAAGCAGATTGGTTCAAGATTTTTTTTATATGCTGTAATTTTATAACTTGCCAATCAATTTATTGAAGTTGATTTTATTGACTCTTTCCCCACCCCACCCCAGGTTTTATATTTCAAATTGCTATATTTTGGAGCCAAATGTAATGTTTGGGAAATTAAAAAAAATAATACATGAGTAAACTGATTATGTCATGAGCTAAGAGGCATAATAAGTCATTAGTGATATTACCGCTGTTAAACTACTGTAGATGTGACAGTGGTAAAAATGGCATTATCCCATCTCAGCTTGCCATGGGATAATGTTAAATTTGCTAGGTCAGCATGAGATTGTTCTAAGAGTAGATTAGAAAGTAAAACTGATAGCGTGCCACTCATAATACTGCATCAGAATCACTTATTTCTGCTCCATGTTCATATTCACATATTCTTCTTTGCTTCCTGTGGTTTTAAAGTGCATCAAGCTGTTAGCATTTGGGGATGAAGCAAGATGAAGATAATTTCTGTATTTATAGTATGGTAATAGATCTATTCACGATTATAATTTTAAAAGTAACTAGCCTATTGACAGAAATGAAACTGAAAATACATTTCAAACATTGGATGTTTTCTCCTTACCATTTTGTGTGTTTAAACATTTGTGCTGAAATGGTTAATGGCATGTTATCAGCTTTCCTTTTGTACATGGTTACTATTATTATTTAACTACTGGCAAGCCTGCAGATACACGCAAAGCTCAATTATTTTAATATGTTTTTGTATCTTTTGGAGAAAACATGGTAGAGGGCATTAAATGAGGCGTGAGGTATATTCTAACAGCCGCATCCTTTTTACACTTTGGTAGCAGTTTTAAAAAATATATGAATTTTGTGTAGAGACGTAATAGTGGTTTTACTGTGACTTGCATAAGGATTTTTTTTAATGTGGATACATTTAACTATTTGTTCCCACTGGGATATATGTAAAATCCTCAAGCTGTATATACCTGAATTGCAGAAAGTGCTAATATTACAAGAATCTGTTTGAATACAATATGTATCTGCAGAGGTTATAGAATGCAAGGATGAGCACTAGTGATTACAGCTCCGTTGTGAGAAGAGGAGGTTGGCACATTGACATAACCAAAGTGAATGTTACTTTTCTTGCTCCATTCTAACCACCACAAAGTATGTGCCATTCTTGACCACTGTTAATCAGTCAGCATGGATCATCTGAAAGGAGTGTTACTTGATTATCAAACGGATCTAAAATAAACCTGTATACTCCTTAATGTGGATGTAACAAAAATAGATGTGGTGTGAAGACTGTTGTTTTACTGGCTGTTTATCAATCAATTAAATTCTGTTGTTTTGGTTTAGGATGTCCCTTCAAGCAGTATTCCCTGGATACCTATTGTAAGCAATAATATTAAACAAGGATTATCCAAGAACTGTTTCAATTACCCAAACATATCTGACCTTTCAATGGGATAACATAATTGAAACTTGCACTTATTAGTTTTTTAACATAGTAAAGCACCTCAAGGATTTCATGTTTAAGAGGGAACTGCAGATGCTGGAAAATTGAAGGTAGACAAGAATGCTGGAGAAACTCAGTGGGTGAGGCAGCATCTGTGAAGCGAAGGAATAGGTGACGTTTCGGGTCTCGACCCGAAACGTCACCTATTCCTTCGCTTCATAGATGCTGCCTCACCCGCTGAGTTTCTCAGCATTTTTGTCTACCTTCAAGGATTTCATGATAATATTATCAAACAACACTCAATGCTAAGTAATGGTGGTCATAACGCACCATTAGTGAAGATGGCCAAAAGCATTGTTAAGGTATACAATCACATTTACTGAGTACATCAGTACACAAGAGCATCTTAGAGGGAAATCCAGACAAATAGAAACGATTTACATTATCTTGCATCCCTTTTCAGGATGTTTTATAGCTAATAAAGTCCCCTTTGAAATGTCTTAATTGTTGTAAAGAATCGTTAACTTAATTTAGTGAGCTGACCACATTAGTTAAAGGATTTGAATCGGCATAACACAATTAAAACTTTCCCAGTTATAAAATATGAAAGATAAATGTTCTAAGCTTTCTTAACCTTTTGGAAAAAACATAGATTGAAAAGAACAATTGGGATTTATATTTTTGTATCTCTGCTTGGTGAAAACAATTCCAAATAGCCTGTAAAGCATCTACATTTTAGACAAATGTCGTCATTCTTGAGAGTTGTAATGAAATCTTTATCAGGCAGTCAGTCAGAGTCCAATTTATTCAGTCAGAGTCCAATTAAATTTTTTGTTAGTGCTTCAATTTAATTATTTTAAATTCTCAAGTTGAAAGTAAAACTCGATTTATGAAGGATACTTTCCTTAAAACGAGATGTGCACACCTGCGTGTAGCTGTGCAGTTCCCCAAGTGATATGATGGCATTGTTTTGCAATTTTCCCAGATGAATAGAGACTGTTGAGGAAGGAATGAAGTTCACTGTCAACCAAAATTGTGTCAAAAAATTCTGAAGCATCTAATTGTGGAGGAGAAGTGGCGCAACTTGCCACCTCTCGGGCATCTAGAGTGGTGTCCGTGTGCTGTAATTGTAACTTTTGAGGATGGACTGCTAATCACGTCATTCTCAAGGCCTCTTTGTACACAAGGTTAATCAAATTTACTGAGTACATGATACAAAAAAAAAGGAACATTTTCCCAGGATGGAAATGTCAAAGTCTAGAGGGCATAACTTTCAATTTAATTTATTGCCACATGTACCGAGATACAGTGAGAAGCTTTTTTATTGCATGCTGTCCAGTCAGTGGAAAATCTATACGTGAGCAAAGTTTAAAGGAGTTGTGCAGGAAATGTCTGGGGTGGGGAGAGCTGTGTGGTCAACCAAAGACATGGGGAGACAGGAACAACATCCATCATGTCTAAATCCAATGGCACCCCTGCACCCCCACACCTCAGCCATGTTGCTCACCCTAGCCTGTCAAGCACACACTTTCCTCTAGAAACAAAGAACTGCAGATGCTGGTTTATAGACAATAGACGCAGGAGTAGGCCATTCGGCGCTTCGAGCCAGCACCGCCATTCAATGTGATCATGGCTGATCATCCACAATCAGTACCCCGTTCCTGCCTTCTCCCCATATCCCCTGACTCCGCTATCTTTAAGAGCCCTATCAAGCTCTCTCTTGAAAGCATCCAGAGAACCGGCCTCCACCGCCCTCTGAGGCAGAGAATTCAACAGACTCACAACTCTCTTGACTTGACTCTTGAAAAAGATACCAAAGATAGACAGACAGTGCTGGAGTAATTATACCAAAGATAGACAGACAGTGCTGGAGTAATTCAGTGGATCAGGCAGCACCTCTGGAGAAAAAGGATAGGTGATGTGTTTCAGGTCGGGTCCCTTCTTCAGACTGAGGGGGGGAGGGGGAAAGAGCTGGAGACGAGAAAAGACCAGGACCAATCAGGGCTGCCACTAAATTACCTCAGGCAAAGGTGGTGCCCTGGTAGGTCCATTGTTGGCTTGGGAAGGTGTGATCTCCAGAGGGATATAATGTGAACTATGGAACTGGTTAAACAACTAGGGTGGAGGAAAGGGGAAGGAGAGCGGAGTGTTTGTAGAAGTTACTTAAAATTAGAGAATTCATTGTTCAAACCACTGGGTTATAAGCTACCCAGGCGAAATATGAGGTGCTGTTCCTCCAATTTGCATGATGGCCAGAGTGGCTTCACTCTGGCCATGGAGGAGGCCCAAGACAGAATGGACAGTGTGGGAAGGGGAGTTGAAATGATTAGCAACCGGGAGATCCTGTAGACCTCGGCAGACCGAACGGTCGCTGAGTCTATGTTTTGTCTCAGTTGTGCCTATCTTCGGTATAAACCAGCATCCTCAGTTCCTTCCTACGTCATCTGGGGAGCAGATGCGGTGGAGACGAGGGAATTGAGAGTAGGCTCAGTATGGAGAGGCAGCCTCTTCCATCTTGGGCACTGGAGCAGTTCATTACTGCAGGAGTGCCAGCAGGAACGCAGGGATTTGCATCAGAGTCCCAGCCCAAGAACAGCAACAGGGCAGGCAGCATTTCATGCCAGGTTCCCAGCACAACAATGTGCAGCCTGAGTGGATGCCTTTTTTAAAGTACAGAGTGTGTTTACTGTGAGTGTTTGGATGGGAAGGCCAAGAAAACTATAGGAAATCTGTGCTCTGCAGGATGGCCATAGTAGAGTACATGCAAACTTTAGCAATGCCACAAAAGATCACAAAATGCTGAAGTAACTCAGCAGGTCAGAGAACATCTCTGGAGAACATAGATAGGTGACGTTTTTGGTCAAACCCCATATTCAGATTTGAATAGAGATGCCACTACAGTTATTCAGGAATCACAACATCCAAGTTGTGCGCAAGAAAATAACATTTTACAGTGTTCTTGTTTGAATGGTAAATATTGATCAGGGTACTGGAAAATCTCTCCTGCTCTTTAACCAGTGGTTTTGAGATATTTTGTACCTCCACTTTGATTTAATATGTTATCTGAAAGATACTGTTTCTGCCATGCACCACTGAAATGTTGGTCTATATTGTGGCGTCAAGGCTGAAATGGGCCGTGAATTGACTTGGTTGAGAAATGTACCTGTGGTGGCACCAAGAGAAGCTGAAGAAATTTCCAGGTGTCGGAGCACTATCGGTAACATGCCTCTGTATACATAATGACTCGTTTGTGCTGATTTCATTAACATTCTTGTTCCTGGAAATTCATCCTGTGCACTGAGGTACTAATGCACACAATTAATGCAGTGGTCGGCAATTAAATACACCGTGGCACGTTAAGAACATAAACTAAAGCTATTGTAAGCTTTGCAGTCCCTTGACTACCATTCAATGTCATCCTATACTTTTGTTTTCTCTCCCAATGCCCAATTTCCTTTTGTGCCAAAATAAATCTCAAGCTTAAATACGGTTAACCACTGTGCATTCGCACCTTGTAAGGTGGAAAATGCCAAAGAACCACAACTTGTGTGAAGAAATTAAAGCCACAGACCATTGAGAACTCTGATTCAGCGCCCCTGCTTCATTAGCCAAGTTCAATAGGAGTGGCAGGGTGCATACTACGGCTGATCACATGGAGTCACAGAGAGATACAGCACTGAAACAGGCCCTTCTGCCCACAGTGTCTGTGCTGTCCATCAACCACCATCAATACTAATCTTACATTAATCCCATGTTTTTATTCTCCCCATATTCCCATGCCGGTCATGTTGACATATTGGGCTAGTCCTATTTGGTTCGTCTATATATTACTAAAACTCTCATCTTGTTTGTTTGTGAGTGTGCGTGCATGTGTGTCTGTGAGTCATGCCCTGAATTACGCCAAAACGGTACATGATAGCGCTACCATTTTTGGACCACCTTACTCACAATTGTCCTGTGGTGCCCTGTATCAACTTTCGTTCAGATTGATGTTATACGTTACAAGTTATTCACATTTTTAACTTTACAAAACGCCACTTTGAAAAAAATATTTCATCTGCACTGGCGGTTAGCAGCTATGATGTCACAATAGGATCTAATTTACGTAAACTGCCCCTCAGCCATGTTCCATTGGCAGATAGCAGCATATGACATCACAATGGGGTCTCATTTACATAAACTGCCCGTCAACAGTGTTCCACCCAGTACAATGAGGCATTTGTTACATTGTTGTAAGGAGTGTGTGGGAGGGGTGGAGGAGAAATGTTATTTAAACATTGTGTTTAGTGGGGGAGTGGGCCCTTCTATCGGAAAACACCCCTTCACCACCATCCGAGACTCCTTCCTCCAAGCCAATTTGAATCTAATTCTTCTCTTCTTAGAATTCATGCGCTCTCCCTGCCCGCCCCTCTCGCCCTCTCCTCTGCCTGCTCCTCCTGTCCTCTGCCCGCGCCTCTTCTCTGCCCTCTGGGGGATCACATTTTCTATCCCCTAGTCCACAGGATCAATTCCAGAATCCATGTCTTGGAAGATATTCTCAACACTAAAATGGGAATAAATCTAACAACGTACTGACAATTTACCTAGTTCACCATTTTATCAATTTGGTTGTTTTTTCTAAGATATGGAGCTGTTATCCATCATATACCATTTTGCATCCTTTTTAAATTGTTAAATTAATGGCAGCAAATTAATTTATCAGGCCTCACGTTCACTGGCGAAATATTTTCCTGGCATTCTCCAGGATTCATTGTCTACATGCGAACTGCAATGAGATCTAGTTTAAAAAAATCTCCCCAGTGTTGCAGCTTCCAATCCCAGTTGTACATCTTGGCCTGGTATAAGAAAAACAAACAGTTGGAAAAGTTAGAGGAAAGGCACGTTCTAATTTGATATTTTCTTGCACAATCCAAACTTAATTTGTGTGTGTGTTTTAAATTCTGACCTCTTGTGTATTGTGTGAGAGACAGTTCCAGTGATACCACCATCCCGTCATTCATTTTTCACTCAGAGGCTGAGAGACTGATCCCGGAACTTAACGTCTTTATGGCTTATTAACTCATGTTCTCACTATAGATAAGAAGAAAATTGAGGGAATTGTCGTGAGATGGGTAAGAAAGCATTGGTTGGCCTGGATACTGTTACGTTTCTCTCTGACAGTGAATAATTAATCTGGAGACGTAATTGCAGCCTCCGGTCTTCGTTATAATATAATGATTGTAAACAAGCTTAAGGCGTGAATAAAAAAAGACACCAAGTGCTGGAGTAACTCGGTGGGTAAGAATAAGGAGTAAGTCATTTAGAACGGAGACGAGGAAACACTTTTTCTCACAGAGAGTGGTGAGTGTGGAATTCTCTGCCTCAGAGGGCGGTGGAGGCAGGTTCTCTGGATGCTTTCAAGAGAGAACTAGATAGGGCTCTTAAAAATAGCGGAGTCAGGGGATATGGGGAGAATGGGGTACTGATTGGGGATGATCAGCCATGATCATATTGAATGGCGATGCTGGCTGGAAGGGTTGAATGGCCTACTCCTGCACCTATTGTCTATTGTCTATTGGGTCAGGCAGCATCTCTGGAGGACATGGATAGGCGACATTTTGGATTGGGATCCTTCAGTTCCTCACGCTCTTTTTTTTGTTCAAGATTCCGGTATCTGCAGGTGTGAAGTTATTTATAGAGATGTGTGTTTGTAATGTTATTCATGACTTGCATTAAGGCAGGTAGGCTATTTATGTATGTGTAGATAACTGTGGAAATAACTGCATAGATGCAATGTATTGATTTGTGAGATGGCTTTTATTAATTATTACCATGTCATTGTTGCAAGATTTGAATATCTATATGTATTTACTTCAATTGAAGAATTAAAAACATTGATTATATCTTGTTGATTGCAGGTGAAGATGGACCAAACATGATTACCAGTAACTTGAGATTCAGCTACAATGGAGGGAAAGGATCACTATGGTAGGCGAGGTGATTTGCAGTGGTCAGAAAGAAACAAAACCCACTGGAATGAGGAGGAGGAGGAGGAGGAGGAGGAGGAAGAGCCGCGAGTTGCATCCCAACTGCTCCATCACAGCCATTGTCAGTTTGCCCAGATAAATCGGCCAGTTGCCATTTCTCCTCATGATGAAAAAACGGATGCTTTTCCAAGTTATTCCTGTCGTGCACAACGTGACAACATCGACTCAGATCTGTATATTTCTGAACATGTCGACACATCGCATCGTCATCAGACCTGGCCAAGAGCAAGCCAACAACCTGGGAGAAATACTGAGACAGGGAAGAGTCCGCCCTTGTCAGATTGGTCTCTCGGTGACGTGAAGTGCTTTGACCACAAAGAACCATATTCAGATCAACGTTTAGACGAGGAGCTGAAGACGTTGGATATGGAAGGACTGAGCTTCCCCTGTGGACAGCTGGGTTTTACAGGGAAACTGTCACCTCTTTATTGTTCCGGCACGTCATGTGAGGGATGTAACCTTCAAAACCGAGAGACCGAGTTGTCCAGTAGTGATAAGCCGTACTCTCTTTCCGATGCAATAACCAATCACGACGGTGTGACTGAGAATGACTCGCAGGAGGATGGGTGCCGATCATCCATTCCTCTGTTGGAAAGTCCCGCAGGTACTCGGATGTTTTTGGACGGGTGTTTTGAATCCCGAAGCTACGGAGACCACAACTTCCCATTCAGCACGGACGACAATCTGTCATTTCTTGACAACTTGGACTGCATTCATTCTGCCAATGTTTCACAAGAAGATGGAATGGACAAATGTGATGAATTCAATGAACATGACAGTACGGCCGAAAGCCACATAAAGGTGACGGAAGATGTCACGCAGCCGGTGAAGCTGGCCAACAGAAAAAGCAGCAAAAGGCAAAGAAACAAATCGGTGACAAAAGAGAACTCTTCAAATGCCTACGATAAAGAGGATGTGAGGGAGCACACAAAGAAAAATAGCAAGTCTTCCATTAATAAACAAAGGCACTCGAAGGCTGAGAGGAAGCGGCAGCATACTGAAAACCGGGATAGATTCAAGTTTGGAATCCAGAAACAAACCGAGGAGCTGCTTTGGAGATGTGTAACCTACATCAAAATTGTAATGGACGTCATTCTTTTTGTGACCCACAAGTGTGGCGAGTACGTGGAGATGGGTGGCAAATTTGTGTATTCATGTTGCCAGATACAAAAAGAGGATTTTAATTCCTTAAAGGGCAGTGCAAGGACCTCAAGCATGTGGCTTCTTAAGCAGGCAAAGTTGGGGTCAGAGAAGCTGAGAAGGTTTTGCCTTTCCTTGATGAAGATGACTCTAAAGTTTTTAAAAATGCTGCTTGCTCTGCTTTTTCTAGTACTAATGTTATTTATAGGATGCTTACGACTTGGCTACAAATATGCAAAGTCTGGTGTTTTCATGATTTTTCAGAGGTTACCCATCAGGGGCCAAGAAAACTTTCCCCACACGGTAACTGTTTCTTTTCTGCACTACTTGTGCTCCACCATAGAAGAATCTAGAACTTGGAATTATTTGAAAAGACTGTGGGAAAAATTGAAAATGAGATTGTGGCTAACTGCTAAATGGCGGACTGCGGGCCAGTCTCCTTCTTCGCCTCCTTCGCCCCAGTCTCCTAGTGCTAATAGGTACCAGCCAGATCACGAGGTTGACCGGCTGTTGGCAATGGCTGATGTACCAGAGGAGGAGCTGGATCCTTTTAAAGTTCTAGGCGTGGAGGTAACGGCCACTGATGCCGAGCTGAAAAAGGCTTATCGGCAGTTGGCCGTGCTGGTAAGTTCTGTGTAAAAACATTTCATTAAAGACAAAGTACAACTGCCTCATTCAGTTATTTCTATTGAGCTAGTTACCTTAACTAATGTTCTAATTGCGAATGACAGTACAAAATGTCTCAATTTTGTTATTTTTAATACCCCTCCCCTCCCTCCACCCCCCCTCCCCCACGCCCTCCCTCCCCTTAAATAAATGCCTCTACACATGTATTCCTTCTGTGCCATTGAACCTCTAGTTTATTGACAGTGGCAGTGAAGTCAAAGGGCTTTTCAACCTCTATCTGGTGGTTACATTTATGTGTTTCCAGAAGGAGTTTGGTTGGTAATGATTGGGACCTGGCATCCGAGCAAATTGTTTTGTTGTTGCTCATTTTTTGCCTGATAACATATTTTGTACAGATAATTACAAACATTGTTTCCCTTATGCTGTGATTTAACAATCTTTATTTTCTAAACCTATGGGAATTGCTCCAGCCTTCAGTGTGCTAGCACCCCCTATGTAGCAACAACTCTAAGTGCATCTGGTGTTGTTTAAAGCAGAAGCATCTCTCGAGGCCTATCAGAAGCAAATGGCTAACTGGACATCTAGCTGGAAAGTGTCTGTTTTCACTTCCTATTCACACAGGAACACTGAATTTGATGTTCACTGTGCTGTCACAGAGTCTTGGGTTCCTTGGCGAGAGGCAGGCAGTGGTGTTTTAGTCGTTGCTCTAAACTGACTCTGCAGTCGTGACTGGGATCTGAAAGATAGCAGATAAACTGATGGGGCATTTCCTGTCAAATCTCAAAACTCCAACCACTTACTGTGCTGTTGTAGAGTAGTAAGTGATAAATAGGACAATTCAAGCCAATGTTCTGTGAATATTTAATGTGTTCTATTGAAACACGTTATTTATGTGTGGGTAAAAGACATTAATCCACAAAACAACACTTAATGATGCATTTTGCTTTGAATTGCAGTGTAATGGCCTAGAATTTAGTGGGCCTGAGCATCTGGTGGTGCCTCATTTGTTAGATTTTTTCTTTCACCCTCGCAGCTTACTATTTTACGTTGCAAATTGCTGGAAATGTTTGCTGATAACTGCTTGACAAGGATAATGGGGCATCGGGGACCTTAGTGAATGACAGAACAAGCAGACTGATTTCTTAGCATAAGATTTAATAGGTATAATGGTGAAGGAAATGGGGGAATTAGTTTCAAATTAAGTGCAAAAAGAGAAGTGCGGAATGTATGGATTAAGAGAAATTGAAAAGAGACAGGGAAAGTAAAAGAGCTGACATTTCACGTCAAGGACCCTTTAACAGGTGAAGTCTTCGACCTGAACTTTCTCTTCCCACAAACGTGGCCTAATCTGCTGACTATTTCCAACATTTACTGATTTTATTTTAAATTTCTAGCATCTGCAGTTTTGATTGTCTGAGAAAAATAAAAGATCTGCATTTAAATTAAAAACAAAACCTGGGAACAGTTTACTGTCTGCAGGAATGATAATCCAATTTTAGTTCTTTTCTCTCTGGGTTGAAAAGAATTTGTGTTTGCAAGAAGATAAATCTCACAAGGTGCTTGCATCATAGATTTTGCAATAAATTCTGTTTGTTTTACCGGCGCAAATGCAGCAAATACCTTGAAACATATTTGAAGGATGGCAATCAGTGGCTGTTTTTGCAAGGTGGAGCAAAGCAAATAGTTCAGCAACGTGGCATTTCGCAATTTACTGGGTAGCCCTCAATTACCACATGTTACTGAGGCAATTACTCACTAGTAACGCCAAGCGCATTGAGCTCTGTCTTCTCAGCAATTCTGGGTCAATGGTTCTTTACTGTTTCAAAATATTAAATAAGCTGAGCAGTTTTTTTCACACCCGCTATCACATCTTTCTGGTGATTTTGATGTTTCAGCTAATTTTACATTATTGCAGCAATGGTTTGTCAGGTTTTAACTAGAGTTGTCTTTTAAAATCAAAACCTTCCTGTCAGCATTCTCTGCATATTAGACCATCGTAAAGCACACACTCTTCTGAACACTTGCACTAACATTTGAAGAAACAAAATGCAACTCCAATACAGTATTCTCGTACATATTATGCTTCTGCAATCTACTCACGAGGCTCTGAGTAGGCTGACTGGATGCTAGGATTAGGTTGCAGCTTGAGATTTTCTCTTTTCCAGCCCGCAGCAATGTTGGTCTGGGATGCAGCAGTGTGGTGAATGCAGCTCCCTGCTTTCCCTGTTCATGTCCAGGTTCTTTTGTAAAATTAGTTCTGCATGTTTTGTGAAGTTGATTTATATTTATTTTTTAAATCATCTGTAATAATAATCAGCTTGTCCTTTAACGCAGTTTGTTTCTTTCCCCAGTGCTCTATTTCTCCCCTCCCTCCTTTAGTGCTTTTCCTCGTGTGATTATATTTTCCATTCTTGTCGGCGACCATCGTAGAGAGAAACCCGAGAAGTGTAGATGTTGTCTTCTAAGTCAGTTCTGTGCGTGGCATACAATAAATAGTAATATACCTTTTTTCTGAAAATGCTTTATGTATATGTGAGAGAGGGAAAGATTTTACTAAGCATATGGGATATAAAGTATATTTGTGGCAAATTGCGATTGTATCTTTTTCATAGCATGCGTGCAGAAGGGAGTTTAATTGGCTAGGTGCTGATCAGTAGCAAGTTACTGATGCAAACTTGACAACAGCTAGATCCTGTCTTATGAAATGATGTGTGGCTTCCAAAGAAAACAAATGTATTTTATTCGTTTATAGTGAGAATCGTGGCAACTGCCCTTATATGATGTCTGGCATGAGTAATCAATTAATTCAGCTTCTACCAGCTCACTATAATGTGTCTCAGCAGCATATTTGCTATTGTTCAAGGTACCCAGCGAGTATTTATAGAGGATCCAATAACAACGTTCGAAGATTAGAATTTTCTGCTGCAGCTCAAGGTTAAAAGTAAGGTGTAAGAAAGAACTGCAGATGCTGGTTTAAACCAAAGATTGACACTGGAATATCTCAGCGGGACAGACAGCATCTCTGGAAAGAAGGAATTGGTGACATTTCGGGTCAAGATCTTGAGCTAGTCAGAGGAAAGGGAAACGTGAGATATAGATGATGATGTAGAGAGATAAAGAACAATGAATGAAAGATATGCAAAAAAAGTAACGATGATAAAGGAAACAGGCCATTGTTAGCTGTTAGTTAGCTGTTTGTTGGGTGAAAACGAGAAGCTGGTGCGACTTGGGTGGGGGAGGGATGGAGAGAGAGGGAATGCTGGGTTTACTTAAAGTTAAATAAATCAATACTATTGGGCTGTAAGCTGCCCAAGCAAAATATGAGATGCTGTTCCTCCAAGTTGCGTTTAGCCTCACTTTGACAATGGAGGAGACCGAGGACAGAAAGATCAGTGTGGGAATGGGAAGGGGAATTAAATTGTTTAGCTGCCAGGAGATCAGGTCGGTCCAGGCTGACTGAGCAAAGGTGTTCAGCGAAGTAAGGTGGCTGGTTTTCTGCATATGTGCACTCACAGTTGGTCACAGCACTTCCACCAGGAAAGCTTTTCCAGCTGCGACAGCAGAGCAGGCCTGTGGCATTGTTGTCTGCTCTTGCTCAGCTGCTCCGGTGTTATCATGCTCAATTCTGTTTTTGACCTCTGGTGCTAATTTAAGGTCCAAGGCAGTCCGGCAAGGTGACACAGTGAGAGGGGATTTAGAATAAGACATGGGAACAGTTTAGTTTTGTTCCTTTGCTCTGATTGGACACTAAATTGTTAGTGTTGTGCTCTTCTATCTCTTGTGAGTAGGTATCTGTGGCAAGCAGTCCGGGGGGGAGGGAGGGGTCACTTGCTCCATTTGCAATTCTGGAAAGTTAACGCTACATCATTTAAGTTCTGAATGTGAGCAGAAATTGTGGAATCTTGTGACTGTAAAGAGGAATCCATCACTGGAAACGGTCACTCCTCTCTGACAGCACATTTATTGTAATTGCAGCGTTAAGTTTATTTGGAAACAACAGTAGAGGCAAGCAAAATACACAACAAATGAGGAAAGGTGAGGAAGATTTTATACATTGTTGCAATCTCTCTCTGCCCCAGAGCAGTTTAAAGGACTATGTCGCCAATGAAATAAGATCTGCAGTTAACTTTGTCATGAATGGAAATGCAGCGGCTAATTTGCGCACAAAGTGATCTGACGAACAGCAGCATGCTGATTTACTTTATATATTGGTTGAGGGATGGAACTTGGGTAAGAGACCAGAGAACTCCCCTGCTCTTCCAGTAGTGTCATGGGATCTTTGATGTCGACCTGCAAAGGTAGATGGGATCATAGTTCAATGTCTCATCCTAAGGACGGCATCTCTAGTGCAGTAATGAGGATGTTGAAAGCTTTAGCTTGGGTTGTAGTCCAAGTCTCTGGAGCTGGGCTTGAATGTAAACTAAGGAGTTGTACAGCTAATGAACCAAGAAAGGATCTTTGAAGTCACCCATGCTATTTGTACCCAGTCTTTTGCAGCACCTTGCCCAATTATTAGTAAAGTCATAACATCAAACTGGGATAGACTATCAAAACGTCTGCCTGAAGGCACTGTGTGAAATATTGACATATATAAAATAACGCCGCTTTCCACAGAGTAAGTTCATCTGTAATTTTTGTTCTCTCCCACAGATTGCTAAACAACATTAAGAATTGTTCTTAATCTTTGTGGACGTCAACAGATACTCATTAAGAACTAACCTAGATAAAGATCCCTGTCACATGAAGCATTATGTGTTTTTCCGATATACACATAGGCAATCTTTGTTATGCAGCTAGCAACATCCCATCAGGAAGTATCAAATATACAGGCTTTAATGTTTTGAAAGAAGATTAACGCCTGAGCTGTTGCCTGATTTCTGCATGAATTGTGCAACTTTCACTTTGCAGACTCCTTTCACCATTTTCAGAGTTCTCCTTATTTCTTCCTCATTTGTTCAAGTGCTCGCCTCTGTTCTGTGGGTTAGCAAGGTTTCTGTACATAAAATGCATAGGTGTAACTCGGCAGATTTGCCCTTCTGTAAACAGTATTTAGTTGAATCTCACTATTTCACTTCAATACATAAGGCAGTTGACTGTTTGGATCTTTGCTTCCTTCTAAATAATTCCCTCAACAGGTCAACTTCTGCTGACCATAAAATCATGAGAAGGAATAGTAACAGTCTTCATTTTTGAGCCAAGATGGTGTCAGCAGACTGTTTAGATGTCACATCAGAACTTAATCATGTCCCCCCCACCCCCGTTTGGTGCAGACATCTAGCCTTGGGTGACTAAGCAATAGTCATGACAGTAAATCCCTGCTGAGTACTTTCATTTTTTTTCTTTCACTGCTCCGCCCCCAGCTTCTGGTTTCTCACTCAAAGGTGTTGGGTGCTGAAGTGAGTTGTGGTATCCCACTGCATAAAATGAGCCATAACACACAGCAGTGAGTAAAGCTGCTTCTACCAAAGTGCTGTTACCCAAGCCCCATCAGCTTGGGGTAAAGTTTGATTTTACTCATTTATTGCCCAAGTTGCAGGGTGAGCTCTTAGTTAAACATTTTTTTTAAATGAAGACTGATATATCTTCATGTGAACTATCACCAGCAGTAGTTGAACAAAACGCATCAATTCAAAGCCTTTCTCTTTTAAAGTAATCGCCCCATTGTGATTGCAGGTTCACCCTGATAAAAACCAACACCCTCGATCGGAGGAAGCTTTTAAGGTGGTGCGAGCAGCGTGGGATATTGTGAGCAATCCTGAGAGGAGGAAGGAATATGAAATGTAAGCAAAATTCAGTGCTGCATTCCAGATACATCCATGTGACCTGTGATCTTTATCTTTGCAGGCTCCATTGTTTTGAATATGTTAGTTTAACTTCTATTTGTGATATCAAAAGTATTTTAGCATGTTTTGAGCTGCTTAAATTTGATTACTCTTTATAATTGTCCATTTCAAAGATTGCCGTTTTGAGTTAGGGAGCGAAACTCTGCTTAAACATGTCAGCAAGTTTAATGTTTAAGAAAGCTCCCTGCAGCTAACGTTTAAGAATATTGCTATTTCAACTTGGTTTGGAGTGCGGTCCAGGCCAATGGAATGAAATTCTCCTCTCTGTCGGCTACAGAATTCCCAAGTGTACTGAGTCTTGGCAGGTTTGATTGAGTTCCTAATCCTACATCGCAAAACTGCCTGTAAAATTCACATCAATTAATAGTGACATGTCAGTCTCACAGAGAGAAGCTATAAAATTGCTTTGGAACTGCTTGATGTTGAAACTGGATGCAAAAAAAGTTTCCTGTTACTTGGCACTGACAATACACTATTGCTCAGCACAAAAATCCATCAAAACATGCACATTCATAATTTCCCACTTTCTTACGACTTGAAAGGTAAAGTATTATTTTGCAACTCAGAATAATATTAGCTCTAATACTAATTAACTCTAGGTTTATCTTTCTCTACTGTCTTTTAATCTTTTCTTTTGTGGCAGATCGCCTTTCCAGACTTTAAAAGTATTTTTGATTGATCCTAGTTGAAAGAGACAATGATGTGAATAGATTTAACATAGGGAGAGTGTGGCATGGAGAAAGCATGAGATGTTATTTTGTGTTCTATACTTTGCTGTTGGTGCTGTGCAAGGACAACCTTGAGATGATTGGTTGCTTTGTTTACTTGGTCTCCAAACGGAGACTTTGATTTCCTGCTCAAATGGGCAGAAGAGATCTCATGGCACAATTTGAAGAGCAGGGGAATTCTCCCGTGTTGTGGCTACCACTTGTCCTTCAGCCAAGCTGACTATCCTAGTCATTTGCTATTTGCAGGATCTTGCTATGCGCAAACTTGCTGCCGCGTTTGCCTCTGAGACAGTGTCTGCACACCTCCAAATGTAAAGAGGTGCTGCGTAAATAGCAAAGGCTTTTGTATATGTTTTTCATTTTATCGTGGCTGAATTTCCCTGTGGATGGATATTCGAATCTTGTTGTGAGAGGTTTGTATTGTCTTACTTTTCTGAACAATTGCAGAATCCAAGTTTACTTTTCTCAACCACTTTCTGCTCTTGATTTCTTTCCAGATAATACCAATTATTTTTCTTTTGTTTTTAGCAAACGGGCTGCAGAGAGTGAGTTACACCGATCCATGAATGAATTTCTTACCAAACTCCAGGATGACCTGAAGGAGGCCATGAACACGATGATGTGCAGTAAATGTGAAGGAAAACACAAGTTTGTGCTCATTTATCTTTTGCTAATCTGTTAAAATAAGTGTATAGCTGGGTGATTTTCGTTTTGTTTTTAGTCTCCCTGATCGGGTTTTCCCTCTCCTCCACCCCTCCCCGCTCACCCCCACCTCTTCTCCCTGGAGCCAACTCTTAGAATAGAATTTAACAGTTGTCAGGTACCCTTGGGTTCTTCATTCAATTACAATGGAACATCTTTCCAACATAGGAATGATTTAACTGTGCTCAGTCAAATGTATCCATCCAAGTTTAGTTTAGAGAGAGGAGGGAGAAAAAAAGACACAGCATGCTGGAGTAACTCAGTGGGTCAGGCACCATCTCTGAAGAACATGGATGGACAATGTTTTGTGTCGGGGCCCTTCTTCAGACCTGATACACCCCTGTTCTCCACAGTTGCTGCCTGACCTGTTCAGTTGCTCCAGCACTTTGTAAACCAGCATCTGCAATTCCTTGTCACTCCTCTGGATACTATTAGCTGCCCTAGTGCACCTGCTTGTAACTCTGTTCAGGCCGGTTCTCCTGCCCCTCTCCATTCCCAAAATAGCTTTGCTCCCATCGAGTCTGCACAATGTAATTCCTATTTCCTTGCTCTCCGCAACACTGAAAGCTGCAGAAGATTCATGCATGACCGTTTAAGGAATAATTCCCAGACAAGTCCACATCAGGGTCTAATCTCAAATCGTCTTTTTGGAACTATGTTTCCTTATCTACTTGTGTGTAACAATGAAGTGTGACGGTTATTTGCAGGAGGTTTGAGATGGATCGTGACCCTAAGGCCGCTCGGTACTGTGCCGAATGTAACAAGAGGCACCCTGTGGAGGCTGGAGACTTCTGGGCAGAATCAAGCATGCTGGGATTGAAAATCACCTACTTTGCTATGATGGATGGGAAAGTCTATGATATCACAGGTACGACTATGAGAAACTTGAAGTTATCTTGAAACATTCTCAGCGTGTTGTATTAAGAAAAAGCAAACACTGTTAGCTTTTGGTGACCTTTTGCATGTGATGAGAATTTGGAATTAGTGTGCTGCATGAAACTAGTTGCCTGGTTACTCCAGCACTGGTTTTATGGAGCAGAGACACCAACTCACTGGGACTGAATGTGTTGTCTGTATAACTTAACATGAAAATCCCAGTCTTGACTGATACTGAAGAAAAGCTTCCTATGTTTTTGCAAAAAGTAGTCAATATTCGAACCTACAAAGCAACAGAACAGAACAGAAATGTTGCTACCCTCTGAACAAGACTACAGCCCTTGTTTCCTGCTGAATGATAGGGGATGTTGATGGAAGAAATATATTTTATTGCAGCAGCTGTTGCCACAGCTCTCCCAAATGACAGCAAATGCTTGAATATGTCTCAAAGTACTCCCTGGAGTGTTCTTCCGGAGAATATGGCTAAAATTGTACTCCAGGGCATTGCAAAAGATTCTTGCAGTGGTCCAAAATCCTGTCAACGGCAGTGGAAATAATCAAAGGAAAAATAAGGGGGAAGCCAGGTCTGCGTTTAAATTTTTGCAGATGAAAGTAAACCTTCAAAGGTTTTAAAGTCGTTAGTTTTGTTTGAAGTGGTGTGGAGTGCCATGGGTTTGGCATATGCTGCTTGCTTGAATGGCGTCGGGCCACCAGATAGAAAGTGGTGGCTTGGCGATAGTGGGAAGGAAAGTTGGACCAGGAGAAGATCATTTGAGAGCAAGGATACAAAGTACTTGCATTTCTTTTGCGTTACTTTAGCCATTGTGATATTGTCCATCAATCTGTTAGAAGGAGGATTAGGAGAGCTTGCATCTTTCTCAGTCACAATCTTTGGTAACTTATGTTATTTCTTTCTTTTCAGAATGGGCTGGGTGTCAGAAGGTAGGAATATCTCCTGACATACATCTTGTTCCTTACCATATATCATTTGCTACGAGAACTTCTGGAAGCAGTGGTCGGCATAGGTGGGTAAAAATGCAGAGAACTTGGCATATTCATCATCATTTTCCAACTGTTTTGACTAAATGTAATTTTTATGGCATCAAACAGTACATTTTACGTAACAGTCCAAGTGCAGATTTGAGATTTGATACGAGGCAGCCAAATAAAATGCCTGTGTAATTTTTTTAAAATCAGAAGCAGTGACCAGTGTTGGTCTTGTGAAAATTACAATAGCTATTGGAGTGGAGTGACAAACTCACACTTTGTGTAGATTTTTAATGACTGGCAAGCCTGCGAGCACAATTTCCACATTGACGCTATGTAGCGTTTACCAGCTGCATAGAAAATAGTGGTTGCCAGAAATGTTTTCAGATGGCGACACAGTGGTGCAACGATATAGGTAAAAAAAAAGGGATGAGGTCCTACAAGGTGAATTTAGGGAGCTAGGAGATAAACTTTAAAGTAGGACCTCAAAGGTAATAATCTCTGGATTACTACCAGTGCCACGGGCTAGTCACAGTAGAAATAGGAGGATATTACAGATGAATACGTGGCTTGAAAAATGGTGCAAGGGGGAGGGATTCAAATTTTTAGAACATTGGAACCAGTTCTGGGGGAGGTGGGACCAGTACAAACAGGACGGTCTGCACCTGGGCTGGAATGGAACCAATGTCCTTGGGGGAGTGTTTGTTAGTGCTGTCGGGGACGATTTAAACTAATGTGGCTGGGGGATGGGTGCAAGAGCAGAGAGGCAGGGGGGTGTAAAATGAGGGTAGAAGCAATAGGTAGCAAGGTGAAAAGTAAAAGTGGCAGGCAGACAAAACCAAGGCAAAAATCAAACAGGGCCACTTTTCAACATAATTGTATAAGGGGTAAGAGTGATGTAAAGACAAGCCTGAAGGCTTTGTGTCTCAATGCAAGGAGCATTCGTAATAAGATGGATGAGTTGAATGTGCAGATAGCCATTAATGATTATGATATAGTTGGGATCACGGAGACATGGCTCCAGGGTGACCAAGGCTGGGAGCTGAACATCCAGGGATGTTCAATATTCAGGAGGGATAGACAGAAAGGGAAAGGAGGCGGGGTAGCGTTGCTGGTTAGAGAGGAGATAAACGCAATGGAAAGGAAGGACATTAGCTTGGAGGATGTGGAATCGATATGGGTAGAGCTGCGAAACACTAAGGGGCAGAAAACGCTAGTGGGTGTTGTGTACCGGCCACCTAACAGTAGTATTGGAGTTGGGGATGGCATCAAACAGGAAATTAGAAACGCGTGCAACAAAGGTAAAACAATTATAATGGGTGACTTCAATCTACATATAGATTGGGTGAATCAAATTGGCAGGGGTGCTGAGGAAGAGGATTTCTTGGAATGTATGCGGGATAGTTTTCTAAACCAACATGTAGAAGAACCAACGAGAGAACAGGCTATTCTAGACTGGGTGTTGAGTAATCAGGAAGGGTTAGTCAGCAGTCCTGTTGTGCGTGGCCCCTTGGGCAAGAGTGACCATAATATGGTTGAGTTCTTCATTAGGATGGAGAGTGACATTGTTAATTCAGAAACAAGGGTCCTGAACTTAAAGAAAGGTGACTTTGAGGGTATGAGACGTGAATTGGCCAAGATAGACTGGCAAATGATTCTTAAAGGGTTGAAGGTGGATATGCAATGGAAGGCATTTAAAAACTGCATGGATGAACTACACCAAGTGTTCATCCCAGTTTGGCAAAATAATAAATCAGGGAAGGTAGTGCATCCGTGGATAACAAGGGAAATCAGGGATAGTATCAAAACAAAAGATGAAGCGTACAAATTAGCCAGAACAAGCAGCCTACCAGAGGACTGGGAGAAATTCAGGGTCCAGCAGAGGAGGACAAAAGGCTTAATTAGGAAAGGGAAAATAGATTATGAAAGAAAACTGGCAGGGAACATAAAAATTGACTGCAAAAGTTTTTATAGATATGTGAAGAGGAAAAGATTAGTTAAAACAAATGTAGGTCCCTTGCAGTCAGAAACAGGCGAATTGATCATGGGGAACAAGGACATGGCAGACCAATTGAATAACTACTTTGGTTCTGTCTTCACTAAGGAAGACATAAACAATCTGCCGGAAATAGCAAGGGACCGGAGGTTAAGTGAGATGGAGGAACTGAGTGAAATCCAGGTTAGCCGGGAAGTGGTGTTAGGTAAATTGAATGGATTAAAGGCCGATAAATCCCCATGGCCAGATAAGTTGCATCCCAGAGTACTTAAGGAAGTAGCCGCAGAAATAGTGGATGCATTAGTGATAATTTTTCAAAACTCTTTAGATTCTGGAGTAGTTCCTGAGGACTGGAGGGTAGCTAATGTAACCCCACTTTTTAAAAAGGGAGGGAGAGAGAAAATGGGGAATTACAGACCAGTTAGTCTGACATCGGTGGTGGGGAAAATTCTGGAGTCAGTTATTAAAGATGGGATAGCAGCACATTTGGAAAGTGGTGAATTCATTGGACAAAGTCAGCATGGATTTATGAAAGGTAAATCATGTCTGACGAATCTTATAGAATTTTTCGAGGATGTAACTAGTAGAGTGGATAAGGGAGAACCAGTTATATCTGGACTTTCAGAAGGCTTTCGACAAAGTCCCACATAAGAGATTAGTATACAAACTTAAAGCACATGGTATTGGTGGTTCAGTATTGATGTGGATATAGAACTGGCTGGCAGACAGGAAGCAAAGAGTGGGAGTAAACGGGTCCTTTTCAGAATGGCAGGCAGTGACTAGTGGGGTACCGCAAGGCTCAGTGCTGGGACCCCAGCTATTTACAATATATATTAATGATCTGGATGAGGGAATTGAATGCAACATCTCCAAGTTTGCGGATGATACGAAGCTGGGGGGCAGTGTTAGCTGTGAGGAGGATGCTAGGAGGCTGCAAGGTGACTTGGATAGGTTGGGTGAGTGGGCAAATGTGGATAAATGTGAGGTTATCCACTTTGGTGGCAAAAACAGGAAAGTAGACTATTATCTGAATGGTGACCGATTAGGAAAAGGGGAGATGCAACGAGACCTGGGTGTCATGGTACACCAGTCATTGAAAGTAGGAATGCAGGTGCAGCAGGCAGTGAAGAAAGCAAATGGTATGTTAGCATTCATAGCAAAAGGATTTGAGTATAAGAGCAGGGAGGTTCTACTGCAGTTGTACAGGGTCTTGGTGAGACCACACCTGGAGTATTGCGTACAGTTTTGGTCTCCTAATCTGAGGAAAGACATTCTTGCCATAGAGGGAGTACAGAGAAGGTTCACCAGACTGATTCCTGGGATGGCAGGACTTTCATATGAAGAAAGACTGGATAGACTCGGCTTGTACACGCTGGAATTCAGAAGATTGAGGGGGGATCTTATAGAAACTTACAAAATTCTTAAGGGGTTGGACAGGCTAGATGCAGGAAGATTATTCCAGATGTTGGGGAAGTCCAGAACTAGGGGTCACAGTTTAAGGATAAGAGGGAAGTCTTTTAGGACCGAGATGAGAAAATCATTTTTTACACACAGAGTGGTGAATCTGTGGAATTCTCTGCCACAGAAGGTAGTTGAGGCCAGTTCATTGGCTATATTTAAGAGGGAGTTAGATGTGGCCCTTGTGGCTAAAGGGATCCTTTGGAGAGAAGGCAGGGATGGGATACTGAGTTGGATGATCAGCCATGATCATATCGAATGGCGGTGCAGGCTCGAAGGGCTGAATGGCCTACTCCTGCACCTATTTTCTATGTTTCTAGAGTTGCTGCCTTGCAGCACCATAGACCCGGGTTCCATCCTGACTGTGGCTGCTGTCTGTGTGGGCCGAAGGGCATATTTCCACACTGTATCTCTAAACTAAATTAAACTAAACATGGTTATTGTGCCTGGTGTTGGTGGGTGTTTCTTGTTGATTGATAAAAAGTGAACTGTAAACTACAGCTGTAAGTTTGCAATTCTAATGTTATTTTTCAAGCTGAATTGCAGTTCTTGGGAGGTTATTATCTCACAGCACTGTGGGAGTGCATTCACCAATGGACTGAAGTGATTTAAGGAGATTGCCGTCATTTTCCTGAGGACAATTATGCCCATGGGAGAATGAGAAATATTTAAAATAGTTTGGAAAATCTATAATTTGAGTGTTTGTTTATGGTTTTCAAAATAGAATGCACATCATGTTGCTCTGATAGCAGTTTGAACAGATGGTGCCTCATGCCCTTAAATGTAGCGGAATATACTTTGTTAGTAAAACGCCGTATTGTCTTTCACTAAATGGAGGAAAATATACCTCAATCTGGTTACTGTCTATTCTGTCTTGTCTCTGCTTTTGGAGAAGTTGATGAAAGGACAAGTGCTGTCCAATGGAAAGGGCATTAAAAAGGGCATTGTTCGACTTTTTCCACAGCCAATGTTGGCTGCAGTTGTGTTGTTGTACCTCTGCTTTGGGAATGTGGCAGTCTTGAATTCAACGGTCTGCTTGGTTAAGGGTTTTGACAGCCTACTGTATGAGGATATTGTCATTTGAAGAAGTGGTTCTAAAAATGTTCCATAACATCTTCATTTTCTCTTGTAGAGCTGGCTCGGAGAATGGCCCAAGTTCTCCTGCTGACCTCCAAGAGTTTTTCAGCAAGATTTTCCAGGGAGTGCCACCGCAGGCCAACGGGAGCTTCTTCAACCCATCACAAATGGGGCCCAATGGTCAGGCAAAAGGAGAGTCCACGCAGAGAACCGATACAAAGCAAAAGAGAAGGAAGAAGGTGCGACGGACATTCCCGCGCTGAGCCTTAAAAGCGCTAAAACAAACCTCAGCGATCACCTCAGTCAGCTAGATAGCAGCCTGACTGAGAAGGTCAAATCCTGATTCTAGATTAGAACAAAGACAAATAAAAGTCCTCTTTTATTGAATTGAATGAATAGACTTTAACTGTACCTTGTTTTTAACATTTTAATTTGGATGTACAGTAGCAACTAAAGTGATCTTAAGAGGGCTTTACTTTATAATTTGTTAGGTAAAGACAAATTAATTTCTGGTTTCAACAGGTAGATGAAAAATTACCCAGTAGGTGACTTTTTTCAATGCTTTATTATTCTTCCATGCTCGGCTACCTCCTGAAATGTTCCGTTTCTCGGCTCTTCCTTTCCCCAAGGTCATACATCCTCCTGACCATTTTTAATGGGGAAAAGTTTGCAATGCAAAAGGAACAGACTAAACATTGTGCTTGGCTGCTGGCCTGATTTCCACTGTATGGTAGGTATTTTCTTTTTAAAAGAAAGCACTTTTTTTTTTAAAGGAACCAGAAAATAATTTGAGTTAACTGTGTAAAATTGCCACACTTATTGTGATTTAGAGATGGGATACAATTTCTTTTTGTAACTTTAAAAAAATTAAATATTTATTGGAAAATTATTGTGCTGCAGAAATCATACACAAATCTTATAAAAAATATGGACCTTTGATAGCTCTACCATAAATAGAAAAATGGAGTTGTGCTCGTTTTATTCTGCTGTCTCTTATTGTTGTAATGTCTACTCCTGTCTCTCTGTCCCCCCTCTCCTTCAGCTCCTTAATTGGCTTTAACAAAATTCCTCAACAAAGTTGAACATTTCTTTCATAGTAATGGCGCAAGTAAATATGTTACATTGATGTCTGCAGAATTCACCATACAGTTGAACACAACTATGAAGTGCCTTGCAACCCAAATGAGGTACCCAGGGGTTAACACTGGAATTTACGCAGTCCAACCTTTGCATCATGTGTTCACTGCTCCATAGGGTGGGAATGGGAAGTGCATTTATTGATAGATTCAGTATGTATACTTTGTTGGCAACTTAACCCACTTTCTCTGGGAACGTGGCCAAAACATGTCCACTTAATAAATGCTTACTATATTGTGTATACATGTATAGAGTGCTACCCTATAAGTCTACTACTGACTCAACCCAAAAAATTGCAAAATCTGTGACCCATGCATAAAATCAATTCTCAGACAGTAGGATAGTGTACATTCCAGGATGATCCGCTGTGTTGTTCTCTGCAATTTGTATTGCTATTTTCAACTTGACAAGATCTAAATCACCTGAGATGCTGACGCACTACCTTGAGATTGTTCAGGAAAACTAGGTCAATGTAGTTAGTTGAATGTATGCCTGAAATCCTGGATTTCAAAAGATGCCTCAAACATGTGCCCCTATCATGCATTCAAGCTACCAGAAACCTTGCTAGCCTCCAACAGTAAACTTGGTGGAGAAACTCAGCGGGTGAGGCAGCATCTGTGGAGCAAAGGAATAGGTGACGTTTCGGGTCAAGACCCTTCCTCCGACGTCACCTATTCCTTCACTCCATAGATGCTGCCTTACCCGCTGAGTTTCTCCAGCATTTTTGTCTACCTTTGATTTTTCCAGCATCTGCAGTTCCTTCTTAAACAGTAAACTTGGTGGGTGAATCCACTGAGGTTCTGTGATTTGCTGATCTGTTCAACATTTTCTCATTTTATTTTCCATTTAATGAAGTTTAAAATTAAATAACCTCGTAAGTTATAGTTCTATCTTGTAAAAATAGCTCCCCCCCCCCCCCCCAACTTTAGTTGTCTTGAGATATCCAAGTAATTTGCCTTTAATGGGCAGATTATTAAATGTAGAAGCCTGTAAGCTGTTAGCAAAGATCTGTTGAATATTACTGTTGAAGTTAGGGCTGATTTTGAGGTGGCCATGGGCAAATTTAATACTGCATTATTCGATGGGTGCACTCAGTGCACCTCCAGTCTTTTGATTGTAAAAAGGCTTGCAGATCCCAACACAATTTCTTGTTAGCCAGAACTTTTGGAAGAGTAAAAATAAATGCATATTGCATTACTAAAATGTATTTTTCTTTATAAAGAAAGGGATTTGGTTTTTAAATATGATACACTCAGCAACCATACAGAGTGCCCTCCATAATGGTCAAATTTTATTAAGGGGTATTTTTATACATTTTGGTTTCACCATGTAGAAATTACAGCAGTGTTTATACATAGTCCCTCCATTTCAGGGCACCATAATGTTTGGGACACAGCAATGTTATGTAAATGAAAGTAGTCATGTTTAGTCTGGTGAAACCAAAATGTATAAAAATACCCTTTAATAAAATCTGACAATGTGCACTTTAACCACATGTGATTTTTTTCTATTACAAATCTCAAATTGTGGAGTATAGAGACAAATAAATAAATGATGGGTCTTTGTCCCAAACATTATGGAGGGCACTGTAGCATTGTTAAATCTCAATCATAGCTGAACTTCTATTGCTTTGCTTGCATTTACCGTTCATAACTTCAGGATATCCCAAAGTACTTTTAGCCAATAAAGTACTTTTAAGGTGTAATGTAAGAATAGCAGCACCCACTTGCGCACAGCTAGCTCGTACAGGTAACAATGAAATAAATTTGGTTTGGATGTTGTTAGATCATTAAATATTGCTCTCAGGAGGTCCCCTTTTAAGAAAAGATTTCTACCATATATTTACGATCAGTAAGGTGACGTTAAAGTGGTGTTTTTTTATAGATGGTTATTAAGAATTTCAGTGCGATCTTGATCAGTTGGGCAAGTTCGTCGAAGAATGGCAAATTGAGTTTAATTCAGATAAGTGCAAGGTGTTGCATTTTAGGGAGCCAAACCAGGAAGGTGCAATAATATTTAACATTTGTGCATGTCACTATTTGATAACTAGCCCTGTTTGGATAAATGCAAAATGTGGAAGGATCACTGCTGAAATTAGATTTGTTGCCATTGAATCTGCATTATCTATTTATTATAGTTTGCTAGGATTTCAAATGTTGCCGTCACAATGTCAAGTTGTGTTGTGCAGGGGCTGGAACTTTGTTACAGGCTTACAGTTCTTGTTTCACTTGGGATTCTTGCACTCAAGAGACAACGTTTGGCATTGTTGATTTTTGAAACTCAAAGCCTGGAGATGCAACAAGGTGTCCCAGGCTGTGCACAATCCAGCTCATGGCTTTAATGATGTGATTTCCACATTGTGCATAGCTGGATCTCATAAGCAGCAGTGTCAAGTTAATCTGTTTGGTTGTGTTAGTTGAGTTTTAAAAAATGTGACTGGAAGAAATGCTCCTATCCCATTAATCCATCAGAGCAGGAGGCCAGAACTACAGTCTGAATAATATATTGACCAGTACAGTGGAGGTAAAGGAATGATGCCCACATTGCTGGGCTCAATACCTGGAGTGGCTCCCATTTGAAGGGGGGTAAAAAGCACTTTAAAATATACACTTGGATGCGTAGATCTTTGAGAACTGAGCACAACTTGTGTCATAGTTTTTGTTCTAAGGTTTGGGGAATGAAAAGTTAGTTAAAGATATCATGAACCAGTCATTGATTTGAGAGATTTCCATGTTTTATAGCACCCTTAAGAGCCTTGATGGCTTTTGATCCAATCAAGTATTTTTTTTAATGTAATCGCATGTACAATGGGATTCCACGAAAATGTGTTGGACACTCAGCTGGTCTGGCAGCATCTCTGAGGCAAAATAAACATTCAGAACCTTCTTCAGGTTCCTCTTTCCACAGATGCTGCCTGAGCTGCTAAGTTTTTTCAGCATTTTCTGTTATTTCAGATTCCCAGCACCTGCAGTTTTTATTATGTTGGTTATTATGTGATGTTGGTTAGGTGATAATTTGGGGTAAACTAACCTGTTTTCAACGCAAGGATTTAAACGTGCTATATAAATAAAATTTACTTACTTACTTACTAACTGTTCTTCAAAACAGTGCCTTGGGCAAGAGAATAGAATCTTGATTTGACAATGAACAGTCAAACACTAGTGCATTCACTGGGAATGTTAACGTGGATTTTTGTGCTCCAGTTTCAGCAGCAAACACTCTGATTCAGAGTTGAGAGAGCACAGCTCTCTTAACCAAGTTGATTGTGTATATGAATGT
The DNA here is from genome assembly GCF_010909765.2 of Amblyraja radiata. Classification (NCBI taxonomy): domain Eukaryota; kingdom Metazoa; phylum Chordata; class Chondrichthyes; order Rajiformes; family Rajidae; genus Amblyraja; species Amblyraja radiata. The sequence goes on along the minus strand of NC_046001.1, from coordinate 8,273,119 downwards.
TAAATGATGGCTGCACCAAACAGTATAAACAATTGCAATGATAAATTCATTTACTTTTAAGTAGATGCTTTGTAAAAACTAAAAATTAATTAAGTTTGGCTGTGTCACCTCTGGGCAAGGTGGTGTGGTTTACCTCTCAGTTGAATTTTTCTGGCAAGTTACTATTTACTGCAAGGGCTATAACCAGCCCCCAAGTTCAAGGTTTAGATCTATCATACCCCATGCAGTGACTGTGCCTCACAAGTGTTATAGTTTAGTCAGCCAAAATCAAGTAATTGTTCTAATATACAAGAGGAATTACACCGAGTGCTTTCTGGACAGGAGTAGGAACATTGAAGAAATGTATATCATTGTTCTGGACTTGTCCATTTTTTTCCTCTGGCAATAGGAGATTGTCAGAATCTGAGAGGAAGTGTAGACAGGAGGCAGGAGCAGAATACTGCCTGATGTATGCATTCATGTTCTTACGTGCACAAACACTACCACGCCCTCAGTGACAAACCTTTTTTTATGTATACAATTGATGCAAAAGGAGAGAAAAAATATAAAATTATACACGAGCACAATTCCTACGTGGCCAAGTGGAAGATCTTGGCTGTAAGTAAATCGTCACTAATTTGGATGGTTGTGTCAGCAGGCTCTTCTCGGTTCATTGTCTCAGTACATTGTGCCCATCACTCATACAGACCCCCGTCTGAGGCTGGCTGGAGCCACTGGCAGCATTCGCTCAGCTGCCAACCACCCGCTCAATACTTATTGATGCCAAAAAGGCGGACCCCGTGCAGCTGGGGGAGTTTGGGAATGAGGGCAGTAAGCAAAGATGTAGTGTTCACCAGGAAATGAACAACGTTATATTTAGTGTAGAAACTTGCTAGCATATACCTGGAAAGAAAACATAACCATTTATTAAATGACACACAATCTGTAAAAGTTAATTAATCATATCATATTGTAGAAAAGTACCATTCAGCCCACAATGTGTGCTAGCCTTAAAAACAATCACTCCTAGTAGTTCAACTCCCCTGCTCATTCCCTAGTGGCCTGTAAATGTTTAACCACTTTGTGTAATGTTATGTCAGTCATCTTAAATTAATCTTAAACAAAAAATAATTTTGTTTGCTGCCCCTCCAGCCTCTGGAAAGTTTCTCTGCCTCCACATTGGAAAATAGGAGCAGAAATGTGGCACCAGGCCCCTCTTGCCTGCACCACTTCATCATTGCCCTCCTCCCTGATTTTTCATATCAAAATTCCTTCATGGTTTTGAAGGTCACCATTAATTCTCCCTTTCCCCTGTACAGGAAACAATCTCAGTTTCTCCAATGTCCACCCACCTGGTGCCACTCTCCACAAAATCATCTTTACTTTGATTACTTTGATAATTGACTTTATTAAACGTTTGTTTCCATGAAGCAACCGGCAGCTGAACTCTCCCTCCTTGCTAAAAGCCTTTCCATCATCTCCAAGATATAAGAAAAGGGTATGATGGATGAAGTGTAATATCTCTCAAGAAGCTCAACATCACCCAGAGTGAAGTGCATGCTCGATTCTCTCCCTCCACCAGGCAACAGTGGCTGCACTGTATCATCACCTGCATGAAATGTCACCTAGGCTATTCTGACAGTGACTCTGGCCTCCACCCCCTAGGAGTTGAGAGTGATGGGCACTCTGCAGGTTCCTTCCCAAGTTACACCACCCTGCTTTGGAAATGTATTGCTGTCCCTTCATCGTGAGAACACTTAAGGTGCGAGTATGTTGAAAGAGCATTTTTCTGTGAAACATCCAAGGCCTGACTGATGACCAATAGGTGGATTCTCATTCGCAGGGCCACCGTATGAGTTGCAGATCCTCACTGCATGATATGTGAAAAGGGCACACTTGCATTTCTACAGAGATTTTCACAACCTCTGCTCTTCTAAAATGCACTTTACAATCAAGCAGACATTTTTTGGCACATGGACAGTATAACAATGTAAAAGATTTGCCCCCAAAGCAATTTGATAAGGAACAGATTATCTGTTTTTAAAGTAATGCTGGTTTATGGATAAACATTGCCCTTGTACAATGGAGAGAATGCTCTTGTTCTTGCAATGGTGCTGGGGGATCATTTACATCAGAACAAACAAAGTCTAGCATTGTCTCAAAGAAAGACATTCAAGGCTCAGGAGTGGAACTTCTGATCCATGGGCAAGACAGCTTTGAAATCTGGTTAAAACTGACTTAATCTGAATTTCACTGGTAGGTTTCTGGCTCCCTCTTCCCTCTCACAATAATGTCCCAGATTTTCTACCAATTTAAAACAATTGAAGCAGCTACCACAAAGACAAAACAAGGACTTACAGAATTATTGGTGTGATGGTGAGAAACTTGCGCGATGACGTAAATTGGATCCCATAATCCATTTGCTCCCAGTGCGTCAGTAACCGTGCCTTGCCTTGGTCTGGAGTCTCAAAGGGTGTTCCTTTGACAGTGTGCAGAAACCAATACATTGCCTACAAACAGACACTTGTTACAACACTGGTGACCGTTTTGTGGTGGGTAGAACAGACATCTTGAAACAACCTAGGTATATATTTATGGAGTGGGCACAATCTCAACACCCTTGAGCAATAAAACATGGCTAAGAAACCTTCACCATCTCTGACATGTGAGGGAAGGGGAGGTGGTGGACATTACAGAGAAGCTTAATCCAATATGCAACAAAACACACACAATCTTCTATAATCTGTGGAATTCTCTGCCACAGAAGGCAGTGGAGGCCAATTCACTGGATGTATTCAAGAGTTAGATATAGCTCTTGGGGCTAACAGAATCAAGGGATATGGGGAGGAAGCAGGAACAGTGGACTGATTCTATGTCACACACTATCAGAAGATGACTTGGCTAGTCCTTTGCGATTTCCGACACTTCCCTACCATTCCTTGACCTCACCATCTCCATCGCAGGGGACAGACTCCTGACCGACATACATTACAAACCCACTGACTCACATGGCTATCTGGACTACACGTCTTCCCACCCTGCCCCCTGTAAAGACTCCATCCCCTACTCCCAATTCCTCCGCCTACGCCGCATCTGTTCCCAGGATGAGACATTTCATACCAGGGCATCGGAAATGTCCTCGTTCTTCAGGGAACGGGGATTCCCCTCCACCACCATAGATGAGGCTCACACCAGGGTCTCATCCATACCCCGTAACACTGCTCTCTCTCCCCATCCCCGCACACGCAACAAGGGCAGAGTCCCTCTGGTCCTCATCTTTCACCCCACCAGCCGGCAAATACAACACATAATCCTCCGCCATTTCCGCCACCTCCAACGTGACCCCACCACTCGCCACATCTTCCCATCTCCCCCCATGTCTGCCTTCCGCAAAGACCGCTGCCTCCACAACTCCCTCGTCAATTCTTCCCTTCCCTCCCGCACCACCCCCTCCCCGGGCACTTTCCGTTGCAACCGCAAGAAATGCAACACCTGTCCCTTCACCTCCCCCCTCGACTCCATTCAAGGTCCCAAGCAGTCGTTCCAGGTGCGACAAAGGTTCACCTGTATCTCCTCCAACCTCATCTACTGCATCCGCTGCTCTAGATGTCAGCTGATTTACATCGGTGAGACCAAGCGTAGGTTGGGCGATCGTTTCGCCGAACACCTCCGCTCAGTCCGCAATAACCTACCTGACCTCCCGGTGGCTCAGCACTTCAACTCCCCCTCCCATTCCCAATCCGACCTCTCTGTCCTGGGTCTCCTCCATTGCCAGAGTGAGCAACAGCGGAAATTGGAGGAACAGCACCTCATATTCCGTCTGGGGACCTTGCGTCCTTATGGCATTAACATTGAATTCTCCCAATTTGGCTAGCCCTTGCTGTCTCCTCCCCTTCCTTAACCCTCTAGCTGTCTCCTCCCACCCTCCCACCCTCGGGCTCCTCCTCCTCCTCCCCTTTTCCTTCTTTCTTTCCCCCCCCCCCACCCCCCATCAGTCTGAAGAAGGGTTTCGGCCCGAAACGTCGCCTATTTCCTTCGCTCCATAGATGCTGCTGCACCCGCTGAGTTTCCCCAGCAATTTTGTGTACCTTTGGCTAGTCCTTTGTTCACCTGTAACCAAAGATAGGAGGGAGTTCCAATGATTGATTATAGCAGCAGTTACATAGGTTCAGAACAGCTCCAGACACTGGACACACTTGTATCACAAACTTACAGTCAACTGTTTTGATGTTATTCCTAAAAGATGGCCAGAATGGCAGCGGCCTTATAGAGCATCTATTCCAATACCTAACCCTCCCAGCCCCACCCCTGCCCAGTCTCCTACACTCACCGAGTTGTGGATGACATGAGTGAGGGTCCACACCACCGGAATGCTGAAGAATGGAATACTCAGCAGGACGACGTGGAGAATTCCAACTAAAATGAGGTAAGCTAGCCAGATCCCCCGGCTGTTCATTATCCGAGTGTTGGGATTAACCTCACTGTGAGCGACACCAACGTTCATCCTGTCTCCTACTTTAAAGAAGGGCAAAGCTCAAACAAAAAAAGAACATGCTCCTCTTTGTGTGCACTCCACTTACAGTCTGCCAATGGCTTCCGCAGCTGTCATGCAGAAAGGAAGTGATTTCATTAATAAGATCCTACCAAAGGCAGTGTTTTCTCAGACGCAATGTTGACACACACGAGCAACAAAGCAGCACTTACAGCTTTTTTAAGAAAAGGACACAAAGTGCTGGAGAAATTCAGCGGGTCAGGCAGCATTTCTGAAGAACATGGATAGGCGAGGTGACCCGAAATACCCCATCCATGTTCTCCAGAGATGCTGCCTGGTCGCTAAATTACTCCAGCACCTTGTGTCTTGTTTAAACAAACATCTGCAGTTCTTTGTAACTCCTGGTTCTTAACTGGCTTGCCAATATGTACAGAGCATGATCCCACTACCAGAACCAAAACAAATGATCACTTAACACAGTTTAGTGATGATGGTTGAGGGATAATCTTTGACCAGAACACTAAGGGAATCGCCTCTGCTGTTTCTCCAAATAGTACATGTGAGATCTTGCACAGCCACCCAAGAGAGCGGCCCTGGTTTAATGTCACGTCTGCCTCTTGACAGTTCAGCACATCCCCAGTTCTGCGCTGGCCTGAATTTTGTGCTCAAATCCCTGGAGCGGAGTTTGAACCCATAACTTTGAACTCACGCAAGAACGCGACCAGTTCAGCACTTGCCTCGCAGAGTCCCTGCGAAAATTCACACGATGTGTCACTGATACAGGATTATAACCCAGAGGTAGGAGCAGTGATTTGTCTGTACATTGGAATTAAAGGCATTAGCAGTAAATTCATTAGGATTTTACTGTGTTTTATGTCATTCTGTTGTCTGCAGCCCATGACTTACCTTGGAGTTTGTGATCTGATTTTGAAATCCGTAACCTATGGAATGACTGCTCACATTTCACAATGAGATTTTTCACCATGAGATTCATCAGAGACAATCCTGCTTGTAATTCAAAAAAATTTCAGAACAGGTGCCAATGACAAGGACACTCCTTTTGCTGGTTAAAATGGCCATCAGTTATCAACACAAGATGAATAGGTATGGGAGGCTTGCACTGTATTAGCTTGCACTGCATTCACTTGAGACCATTTGGTCAAAGATCTTGGTGCATTTGCCAGAATGTAAAATTGAAAAGTCAAAGTTCCCATTGTGAAAGCAGAGCCTCTCTTGCCTCACACCAACCACCCCTCCAGGGCTAAGTGAGGAAGAAAAGTAGTGGAGCAGGCACCGGCCTCATGAACACAGCTCGTGCTGAGGCATGGAGATGCCAGAAAGAAACGTGTCGGCAATGGGTTTGAGCTCCTGCTCAGTGGAGATAGTGAGACAGTGCCAAACCGGCAGGCCAGGGGGTGAAATTGCGCTCTAGATGCACTGGCGCTGCTTGCGCATTTTGCCCAGCCCATTTGCGCTGCTCCACAGTTGCTGTTGCCCCATTTAAATACAGGCTGCGTGCTTCTGTTACAGTTTGCGTGCAACGCACTAGAAATAAGTTGATTCAGTTACATAAGGTGGCAGCTGTGTTTCCAATCGGTGCAGGAATCAGAGCAGAAGAGACTGCATCAGGCAATGTAGGAACTACATAACTTGTCCAATATAACTTCAGCAGAACTTTCTTCCAATCTTCCAAGCCTTTAGTCCATCCAGAAATCTCTTGCCCCTTGGTCCTAACCTGCACCAAGTCCCATTAACCCTCCCTGTTTGATGAAGTGTATGGCTCCTGGTTTAACAATGCCATCTTAATCATTCTCACTGTCATGTTCAAATCCTTTCAGTCTTTACCCTTCCATATCCCTGTAACCTCTAACCCCTCCACATCCCTAGATCTATTTGTTCCTCCATTTCTAGCCTTTTGACCATCATCAACTTCTATTGCCCCACCACTGGGGCCTGTGTTATCAGCTCATGCTGGACTTAATCCATCGCACCCTTCGCTTATGTCCTGGTGATGGTGGAAAGGCTTTTAGAGAGTAGGGACATGCTCTGCCTCTCCATCTTATTGAAGCCTCTTAGTGACCATGCTTCTGATCAACCAGTTCTCCCTCAGTCAATTCTTCTCATATGATGCTTCTATGAAGATGTGTAACTACATTAAAAGCATTACAACATCATTGTTCACAATAAAATCCAAAGATCACATACCAGAATCCACAAATAGACCAAGATAATATAATTTTATCAACTAGTTTAGGCACCTAATCTTATACACACTGAGAAAAGGCCTATCAACTGCAGAATGATCCATTTTTTTTTTTTTTGGTGTGCACAAACTAAGAACAAACAAACATACTTTACAGGGAATCTTTTTGAGAAACTGGCCGACAATATTTTTTCATTTCTTTATAATGCATATAAGGTAAAATGTATCCTCTTTGGGGGAGGGGCAGTCAGGGTTCATTGAAGTTAGGAACAGCTCCAGGAAAACACCACCGCACTAGAATCTGGGACCTTGACAGCAATTTCACACAAATGGTGCCTGTACCAGTCATGTTGACAGTAATCCAGGGGGCGGTTGAAAATGGACTTGCCATCCTGGACATGGAGCTACTATAACTAGGTAGGAGCTCAGCTACAGATAACCCTGCAAGCCAATGTCCCAATCGATAAAAAAATACCGAATTGGACAGACAGACATACTCTAATTTATTAGACTTTGGTCTTTTGGCTGGTTAAGTTCTCCCTAGGTTCCAAATCATTTTCTCTTACCTAGGTTTTCTGGGCCCTCAAGTAGAGTTGTGTGCACATTCTAAATCAGGCAATGAGAAACTATTGGTTTAGTTCACTGTTATAATGGCCCAGGTACTCAAAACCACCCAAAACAAAGTGGCATATAATGATAACAAAGCAACAAGAACAATTGTTTTTTTTTTTTTTTTTTTTTTTTTTTTTTTTTTTTTTTTATAAAGGAAAATAATCCTTTTAAAAGTACGAACTTTAAGACACGGTGTATCATCTCCCAGTACAATTCCCACCAGAACTGATAAAAACCCATCTTAGGACTACTTATTTCCTCAATACAAAGTGATTTTTGGTTTTTAAAACCGGAATGATGCGACAGGGCGAGGTGAAAACGCCAATATTGAAACTTGAGCAGATGTCAAAAGGCAAGGCTCACAATGCCTTCCTTTAACGAGCACGGACATTTTAATTAATCTGCTTAATTCACAAGAAACGGGTATTATACATTCAAAGCATTTAAACCATCCGAGATAACAGCCCGTCCACTCACCGCCTTTAACTGCGACCAGCAAGTCCTCCACCGCTCAACCTAACCTGTCACGGGGGGGAGGAGGGGAAGCACCGCCCCCACTCGCTGCTGTTTGGTGGAACGGTTCGCGCTCGCCCTCAGACACCCTGCAATTGGTTTACTCGTACGTCAATCAGCAGTCGACCGTGGACTATCAGGGTAGGTTGCGCGGAGGCGGCGAGCGTCAACGATTCCGTTGACGACAAGAGGGGACGATCGTTCCTGGGAAAACAATGGAGAACCGGGATACGTTTACCCTGACCAACAATGCTTTCTATTTTTAAGTTAAGCCCTCAAAATGAACTTCCATGTAAGATCGACACAAAGCTGGAGTAACTCAGCGGGACAGGCAGTATCTCTGGAGAGAAGGAATGGATGCCTATGAAGAGTCTGAAGAAGGGTCTCGACCTGAAACATCACCCATTCCATCTCTCCAGAGATGTTGCCTGTCCCGCTGAGTTACTCCAGCATTTTGTGTCTATCTTCAGTTTAAACCAGCATCTACAGTCCCATCTTACTAAGGTGTCTTTGCGACAAGTTAGAGGATCAGGTGAATGCCCCTGTCCCACTTAGGCGATTTTTTAGGCGACTAGGGTGTCGTCTGTATGGTCTCCTCAGTCGCCCAAAGAGTCATACCTTTTTTCTGGTCGCCGCTGGATTTTGAAATGTTCAAATCTTTTCGGTGACAGTCGGCGCACGTGGGCTTGACACCAACGATCGTAGCCTGACGTAGGTGCTGTCGCCAGGATGACATAGGTTGACGCCAGTGCTGACTTTGGTGATTTCCATTGGCGACTACCGACGTCAATGGCACAGAAGAGGCCATTTGGCCCAATTTATCTATCCTGGTATTCATACTCCACAAAGGCTCCACCCATCTCTCTCCATCTACCTCACCGCCACATCCTTCTACCATTTGTGTCTTTATCTAGCTTCCTCTTACACCTTTCTCTGCTGTTTACCTAAACTCTTCCACATGGGAGCCACCCTCACATTCTCTCTGCTGTCCAGAATGCCATGTTACAATCATCATTGACCATATCTTTACAACCTTGGGTTCTGGTCTTCCCCACAGGTAAAAGCATCTTGTTTACAGTGAGCCCGCACAAACCCTACCATGGCTTTAAAGACATCTACTGGGGAAACTTCCTTACTGGGATAAAGAGTCCTTCCTGCTGGTGCAACCACTCCATTCAGGTCAAGCCCTTGGTATGAGCTGGGATGCAGGTAGCCAACAATCGCTTATGGTCAGTAGGAAACAATTCTTCAAATGCCCGGCTTTAGCCGATATCACGCAGTGTCTGAAAACATATTTTGGCATTGTTTAAGGAAACATGGTAAAACTATTTTAGCATCTGCTTTGATGCTGAAATGTTCTACATTTTTTCGATGTACTTAAATAATAGTATCGACAGTGCAGATGCAACTCTTGGACTCCCTGGGTGTTCCATTATATTTGGTCTGGCATTAAGAGAATGTAGTTCTCCTTTTAAACAAGGGATTCCTCCTCTCAACCTTGATCTTTCCAGAGATGTCCTTTTGGAAAAACCCCAGCAGAAGCAGTCTGCATGAGGAATTTCCTTCCATTTCTTTCATGTAAACAGATGGGCTCCCAGAAAAGGAGAGCCCCTTAATATTACAGTGCTCAGATCCCAAGCCTCAGATGGTAGCGAGATGCAATTCCATTTACGATTTGGCATCAAGAGGAGGTGCTGAGCCTCTCTTGCCCCCCCCCCCCCCTGGCCCCACCCCAGCCACTGCACACAGGAGGAGAATCAAAGGGCAAATAGACCCAGACCTATTACAATGGCCAGGTATGAAGCAGTGACGTGCGGTGAGGTATATGGCTGGGGAGACACTGGCCAGTATCAGTGGCCCGGCCCTCCCTGTATTGATCACCGCATCTCCCCAGGGAGAGAGCGGGGTGGAGCCGGGGCTGTGTGCGTGAAGCACGGCGACTGGATGGGCGGGAGCGTTGCCCCGGGACCATGACCACGACCCACCTCCCCCTCTCCCACATCTCCATTCCCCCTCACACCCACCTCCCCGTCTACCCCTTGCTTCCCCCTCCACCCCTCTACTCTCTCTCCACCCCTCTCTCCCCCCTCCACCCGGGGTAGATCTACCCGAACTGAAAGTACATTACTCCAGCGCAGGGCCCCCTTAGGCGCGGGGCCCAATTGGGAGCTCTCAGCGACCCAGAGCCTCCGAATTGGCCGCTACAAATCAACGAATCAACCTACCAGTCAGCGCCGCCGCTGCTGAAGCTAGCTAACGTGGAGCGAGAGTGAGGTAGCTGAGCCTACGTAATTGACGCTCGCTCTCCCTCCACTGGGCTCAAGACACGCCCCCTCAGTGAGGCAGATGTGATCGCTGCCTCCCCTGGAGCTTTTTCATTGCAGTTTTATGACTAGACCAGCGAGCCTAAAATGTAATATATTTATACGTGAAATATGCTACCTGGACTATGGAAGGTGAGGACATGTAATGAAGGGGTTTACACACGTTACTTTGGTGACATACAGAGAGATAGTAACAGGCACACGCTTATTGCCCCTGCTCCATCCAGTTTCTGAGGGGTTGCGCAATCAGAGGGGAGGCTCAGCTCGTCGCTGCCTCACCTCTCATTTCTCCCTGTATTTGCAAATTTGGCGATTTTGACTATAAAAAATGATTAGATTCATATAGAAATGACATTTATAACACAGATCAGTGGAAAATCTTCATAATTATTTTATATTATTCTTTTTCTTTACTTTTCTTAACAGCTATTTTAATTGGGAGTATGACAGATGAGGCTCTGCCTCCCCTGACCGCACGTCCCTGGTATGAAGTACCATCCAGGGGCTCAGGTACCGGCTCTACTCAGTCACACAAGCAAAAGGTTTTCCTGTTTGGAATTCAGAACATGCAACCATTACAGGTACCCCTCCATAGGCACCCCGCTTCCCTCCTCTCGCCTCTTCTTCACGTGTGCAGGGCACTTCACAGCCAAGAAGGGCAGGGTGGTGTTCTGCTCCTGGGCCTCCACTCTTCACCCGAGCATGAGAAAGGCCTGTTGCAATTTTCCTCCAGTTTATTCCCCCTCCGTGCTTGAACTAAATGAATCAAGCTACCCTGAATGGCACAGTACATTGATACGTACCAACAGTACCCCACTTCCCCACTGTTAAGGCACCCCTTGGTACAGTTGCACTGATGTTGGCAACAGCACAAGGGATTGCCTTGTGAACAAGCTAGTCATCTCATAGGAGAAAGATGACTGCAAAGGCCACCCAAATGGTCTCTCTGCAGCATCTGTGCACCCACTAGAAAGTGTGGTTACAGTAGCTGTGCTTAAATGACCAGACCAGCAGTCAGAATTCACTAGAGATCTAGCTACTCGAGTTTGAATCTCATTATAGCAACTGGGAGTTTACATGCAAGTATTTAAATAAATGTGGATTTAAAGCTAATATTGGTAGCTGAATAGGCCAGAATTTCATTACAAACTTTGTGGGCGACATAGTTGGTAGAGAAAGTTCACAGATAGATTAACAGCGACAGAGTGTTTACCACTCCACTCAAGGCAGGGCATTTTGCTCTTCTCATCCACTGCAGAAGATCGTTGTGGGCAGGCTGGGTGGTGTGCCCTCTTTAATGTTAGAAACATCTATGATTCTGTGATGGAAGGCAGTTCGAACCAGGGTCAGACACAAAATACTGGAGTAACTCATCGGGTCAGGCAGCATCTCTGGAGAAAAGGAATAGGTGATATTTCAGATCAAGACCCTTCTTCTGGCTGAAACGTCACCTATTCCTTTTCTCCAGAGATGCTGCCTGACCCACTGAGTTACACCAGTATTTTGTGTCTGGCTTCGATTTAAACCAGCATCTGCAGTTCCTTCCCTGCACAGTTTTAACCAGGGTGTTTGAAGCAATAAACACCAGCGGAACAATTTCTCTGGTGTGGGAATCCAGAGAAAACTGAAAATTCATCACAAAATCCGAGGATTAAAACCAAGAAACATTGTTGCAGTGTCACAATTCGACAGCACTCCCCTACAAAGAGCTGTAATTACTGGGGTAGCATGGTAATGCCAGAACTGGTTGAAGACACCAGGGGCTACAGAGCAAAGGCACATGAACAAGGATGAGTTACAGATCAACCCAAACGATAGACAAGCCCGTGGCTGAATGGCCTCCACCTGTTCCTGTGTAGCTCCACATAAGGCAGGCAGCTCCAGACAGACACTCGGTTGTCGGTGGAAAACATTGTCTGAAGTTGCAAACGATATGAAAAATAATGCAATAATTCAACACTAGCAGGTGTGAAGATGGGATAAACGAGACGGGTGGAAACTGCGTCCCTTTGCCAGGTATTCCAGGCATTGGCAACAATTTGCCAAATCCCCTAACTACATGTGATAGGAATGCAGCAGCACTCACCCCAGTCCGCTCTGTACATAAATAACATTTTCTTTAAGATTTCCTGCCTGTCAAGGTGACGGATGTCGGGACCAGGGAATGGAATACCGACCCAGCTGTGGTTCCGCAGGGATTCCTCTCGCCACTGAGTACCACGCTGGAAACGTCCCCCAATCCAGGCTGATGCTCCCTGTGCCATACTGAGGGGGACACACCCAGGCGGGGATTCAGTCTTCCAGATGAGATGTTGAAAGGAGTCCTTGTCAGCCTGTCATGGATGTACAAAATCCCATGGCTCCTGAAGAGCAAGTGGAATTGCCCAAGAGTTGCTACTCCCTCAATCATTAAAGCACATTATCTGCTCATTTATGTCAATGTCATTTCTGGGATTTTACTGTGCACATTTAGATTAAAAATAAAATGAAGCAACAGGAAGGAACCATGCGACACTTCGAGCCTGCTCAACCATTCGTCCAGATCATGGCTGATCTCATTTCAGCTCCAATTCCCTGCACTGTCCCCATAGCTCCTGATTTCCTGAATACATAAATGGAAATCTATATCGTCCTAAGTAATTGCAGATGCTGGTTCGCACAAGAGGAGACAAAGTGCTGGAGTAACTTAGCGGGTCTGGCAGCATCTCTGGAGAAGGTGGATAGGTGACGTTTCAGGTTGGGACCCTTCCTCAAACTGATTGTAGTGGGGTGGGGACTGGAAGCAAGGGGGGGGGGGGGGGGGAGAAAAACAGGACAGGACTGTGATGAGGGCAGAGGGTGGCGGGGGAGGAGAAATCTGTCAAGCTTGGTTTACTGTTGCCCAAATAGTTTAATGTTGTCACCAGAGCATGAAAAGTGAGCACAGTGGTGCTGTCACCTATGTCCTGATGCATAAATGACTTTGACCCCTTGGTCTCCCTGTTAACTCTATTCCAGTGCATCCATCCTCACACGGTCCCGCAATCCCCTGCTCCTGGTCCACCTGCGCAGCAGTGGTCTTGGGTTTGGAAGGAGCTGTTGGAGACGTCTTGGCTTCGATGGACTGCAGCACCTGACCTCAGGTCTGTGCAAGGGTAATTTTGCAGAAGGCACCCAAAAGCAACTCAGGAATGAATCAAGGATCAAGAGGCAGGAGATCAAGCAGTCTGTGCTTGGAGTGCCAGCACACTGCAGCTATGTAGAGTTATGTACAGAAGAAAGGCAGCAAAAGGCCTTTTAAAAACTCACTTGGAATAAGTAATTGCATAATAAAATGTTCATCCTGTCACTGTGTAATCCAGAACTACTTCTGCATTCTTGACAATAGAATCAAAGCTGAATAACTCCAGATGGTAAGCCTGTTCCGGCATTAAAATGATTCAATGCTTGGAAAAAAGGACTCGGTGAAAAGTATTACTTAAAATATTAAATCTTAAAATATTACTACCATGTTCCAGAGGAAAGGCCAAGTGGAAATGACTCCTGGAAATCACTGCTGCCTCCTAAACATCAGAGCTACGGAGGCTGAGGGAAGACACAATAGAGGTATATAAACTTATGAGAGATGCAGACAGGGTAGATAGTCAGAGTCTTTTTTCCCCAGAGAGGAAAAGTCAAATATTAAAAGGGCTAAGTTTTAAGGTGAGAAGCAAAAAAATTAAAGGCCATTGAAGAAGTTAGTAGGTGGAATACACTGACTGGTGAGGTGGACAGAATTGCAGATACGATAGCAATTTTTAAGAGGTATTTAGGCATTCACATGAACAGACAAGGATTGTAAGGCTATGGATCATGTGCAGTTTAAATTAGCATCGTAGCCAGCACAGACATCATGGGCCAAAGGGCCTGTTTCTGTGCTGTACTGTTCTATGTACATCCAGCAGTAACAAATCCTCCAGACCCAAGGTTAAAAACAAGGAACTGCAGATGCTGGTTTACAAAAAAAATGACAAAGTGCTGGAGTCACTCAGTCGGTCAGGCAGTATCTCCGGAGAACGTGGATTGGATGACATTTCGGCTTGGGACCCTTTTTTAGACTTCCCGACACAAAACGGTACCTATCAACTTTCTCCAGAGATGCTACTTGACTTGCTGAGTTACTGCTGCAGAATCTAAAATAGTTGGTCTGAAATACTAGCAATGGCCAGTAGATGGCAGGTTCTGCACAGTCTGAATCCACTCACTTACTGCTGTCTGTGTCCCAGCAATCAAAGAGCCATTGAACAAAAAATACAAGAGGTGAGGGGAATGTTGAAAAAGTATTTATGGAGAGGGTCTCAGGTCTCTGACTATGAGGGGGGGGGGGGGTGGGGGGAGAATTACTTACTGTTGGCTGGTCATCCATATTGGAATGTGTTCCCTCCTGTATGGAAGATTAATGGGATTGGTGTGGGGGATTCTGAGGAGTTGAAGCTGATCGGAAGAGATCATATACAAGAGAGAATTACTTTCCTGATAACGACTCAACTTCCCTTCTTCACTCACAGTATTTGCAGATTTCTCAGATTTTGCCCCCTCCAAATCAGCTGTCATTACTTCCCCCTCAACAAAACCTTGGAAAGTTCAGGGTGGGATTGTTTTCACATCATTCATGTCTCTATAACCATATTCCTTAACCTTTCTGCCCTTCTCTTTCACCCTTTCCTCCAACAACAAAAACATAATCAAGGATCATTCACACCCCGATCATTCCCTCTTATCCCCTCCCCCTCCCGGCAAAAGATACATAGGTTTGAAAGCACGTACCACCAGATTCAGGAACTGATGCCAGTCCACTGAATGGACCTCTCATACACTAAGGATATAGTCCCAATCTTCCAACCTACATCGTTGCTGACCGTGCACTTTTTTGGCACCGTGCACATGGTGCACATCAACTCCGGCTGCCCAGACAGCCTTGATCCACAGCTGTAATAGGCTCAGGCAGATGGCCAAGAAAGTAAACCAATGCCTGGACTTCCTCAGAAGGTTTAGGAAGTTTCTCATGTCTCCAGTGACCAATTTGTACAGATGTACTGTAGGAAGTATCCTATTGGGATATGCATCAAAGCTTGGTATGGCAATACTGCATTGCCATAGACTGCAAGAAATTACAGAGTTGTGAACGCAGCCCAGTCTATTACGCAAATCAACTTCTCCACGATTCCATCCACACTTCATGCTGCCTTGGGAAAGCACTCAACATTATCAAAGACCACTCACATCATTCCATCTTCTCCTCTCTCCCGTTGGGCAGAAGATACAAAGATTGAAAGAAAGCAAATACAACCATATTCAAGGACAGCTTCTTCCTACTGTGATCAGAATCTTGAACAGTCCTCTCGTATCCTATGGGTGGATTCCCAATCTCCCTTGTTGCCGCCCTTGAACTTTTATTTAGAAGAGTCACAGATTCAAACAGCACAGAAACAAGCCCTTCAGCCCAACTTGCTCATGCTGACCAATATTGCCCATCTACTTTAGTCCCACCTGCCTGCATGTAGCCCATATCCTTCTAAATCTTGCATATCCATGTAGCTGATCAAATGTCTTTTAAATGCTGTTATGGTACCTGCCTCATCTACCTCCTCCAGTAGAGTGAAGGGCAAAGCAGGCAAACGTGAGGAAGCTTGGCTGACGAGGGAAATTGAGACATTAGTCAAAAACAAGAAGGCTGTATAGGCAGGTATAGGCAGGAGGGATCAAGTGCATCACTGGAGGGGATTCGGGAACGAAGGTGTAAACTAAAAAAGGAAATCAGAAAGGCAAAAAGGGGCCAGGAAATAGCTCTGGAGGGTAGCATTAAGGACAATCCCAAAAGATTTTATAAATACATAAGAGGGAAAAGGGTAACGAGAGAGAGTGGGACCTCTCAGGAATCAAAGTGGTGACCTCTGTGTGGAGCCACAGGAGATGGGCAAGGTCCTAAATGAGTATTTCTTCTCTGTATTTACCGAGGAGAAAGACAGTAGGACGGAGGAACTTGGAGCAGTCACTGGATCTACTACCATAATGTGATTCAATGACGGAGCCCCTCTCCTGGAGGCGGCAATGGTCACTCCAGCCCCAAATTGTGTTTAAAACCAGAATGCCCCACTGAGATATTTTTTCACTGATGCTCTGAGGAATTCGACGTTACATTTTAATGAGGTTTATGTTATCCAGTGCACGGGGCTGTACGGATTTAAACTGAAGCGCGCAGAAAATGAAACTCAAAGAAACTGCAGCTGTTGGAAATCTGAAATGAAAACAGAGAATGCTGCAAACACTCAGGAGGTCGGCGGCGTCTGTGGGAAGAGAAATAGTCACCGCTTTAGGTCATAAACTCCTTATCGTTTCTCCATCATCGGGTGCTGTCCGACTTGCTACGTGTTTCCAGCATTTTCCGATTTTTAACATTTCGATAGTGATTATGTACCGAGACAGTCTTGCTGAGCTGCTAAAACAATGTACTTCACTGAAAGCACGTATTACCTGGTAGACGTGGCAATAAAGAAACAATCGAACTGCCTAAAATGCGAGCGATGCTTGAAACCCTCAGTCTAAGACATTCCACTACAATGTCGTCGTATATGAACAACTTTTTATATCAGAGCGGATCTGATCTAATCAGAGCAGAAATGTCTCTAAATTCCACTCCCTCTCCCCATCTCACGTACAATAAATTGCGTCCGTCGGCCTGTGCACAAAAACGAAGGCACTTAATAAATCCGATTAAGTGATTTTATAACCGCACCTGCAAATCAGCCAAAGCCCTTTTCTTTTAAGTTCTGGTTACATTTGCAACGCAGGTTAAATGGAAAGGGAGAATGCAGATAGCTGGTATTTTTAAACCTCGCTCTAATTAAATCGAATGATCAATAGTCTGGCCTTGTTTAAGACTGTACTTAACACGGGGGAAAAAATCTCTTTCCTTTGACTTTTCGATTGCCAATAATTGATGTTACTTTCTATCAATTTAGGAAAAGTTGACAATTTTCACATTTAAGTCCCATCTCCACAATGTGGTACGGGTTTCACACCTTGCATTGTAACATTCGGAACCAGAGAGTCCATCTATCATTTCGCCCGATTAAGCCGCAGATTGCAATGGCCCTGGGGTCTGGTGCCTTTTATTTTATTCTAGTTTATGGATACCGTCACATTTTTGCCCTCTCACTATTGATTCTTTTCGTTAAAATGAGGCTAAGAACCATCACCATTTCTGCTCATCACTCGGCGAAATTGACCAGCAACTGACGCAGAAATCGTTTCAAATAGGTTCGGTGAAAAACGGCTAACAAATGCATCGAGTGCAACCTAACGACCATTAAAAAATATTTATTTATCCGTTCGCTGGCAGTGCCAATATTTGTGGATCAATCCTAATTGGCTTTGAGCTGAGGAGGCGGTTAAGAGTTAAGCACAGCGGTAGGCCGGGAGTCACATATAGGACATCAGTGAAACATGTTCTGTTTGACAACAATCCGGTGGTTTCATGGTCATCATTACCAATAATATCTTTTTATACCGGATTTAGTTAATTATTACTTGAATTTCCTTCCCGCCCTGTTTATAATTTATTATAATGCATGCATAAATTAATGAAATAGTAGATTCATGCTTGGATACGGTTTAAAAACAAAGGTTTTGAAATGACAATAAACGGAATCTAAACAAGAAACAAAAACACTGATATTATTTAAAGACTTCCTTCCCGGCTTCCAGGAAACGAACTAAACCGCACTTTGTTTCATCCTTCTTTCCACCACCCCACTAAAACAACGCCAATAGATGATTTCACAAGAACGCCCCGCTAAAACATGTAAATAAAACACATTCAGACAACAGTCCAAGAGTGTTCAAAAGGGAACTGCAGATAGTGCCGAGCGCTTGGTGCAAGTAGCAATAAACTTCAATCATGTTAATTGCGGGTCAGTTTCACAGGCGCACGATGGCCGTCAATCCTGGTTGGGTTAAAAGCGACGCAAAACCAGAATTAAAAAAACAAAACACACACACACACGGAAAAGATCTGGAATATATTATGAAAATTAAACGCGAAAGCACAGCCGCTGATTTCTATATAATGATGTTAAACTGAGGAATTAAATAGTTTGTCAATTTAAACAGTAGTCTGTGTCTAAATGAATAGAATAGTCCAAATTGTGTGCAGTAAATGGAAAAGGGAAAGAATGAAATAGAGGGAATGGTATCCCGAGAGCAGCTCTAGGTCGAGGGAGGGGAAACGTGCAAATAATAACTAGAATTGACACAAGGCAATATCTTAATTTTTTTTATCTCTTCTCCTGACAGCCAAAAACCCCTTTGGCTGTTCAGCCAATCCCAGATTTTTACGACGCAATAGTTCTGGTCAAAGTTATAATATAAAAAGGGGCGATCCAGTTGATCAGTTATCATACACCAGCGTGTGCCTCACCCTGTGCCCTCTCCTCACTCCCGGCTGCAATCTGGGATCCAGCGCGTCTCTCCATTCTCAAGCGGGCGCGCACGCACACACACACACACATAAACACACACACACACACGCCAGCAGACCATGCACAGACCACACGTTTTGCTTTGCCTCCTGATCTCTCTAGGATTGACAGGCAGCGACGAGCCAGCCTTGGAGAAGGATTTGGGGGCAGAAGAGAGCGCCTCAGACCATGCGGAACCTGGGAGCCAAGAATGCTCCGCTTGTTTATGGAGGGAGCACAGCAAAGCACTGAGGTTGGAATCCATTAAGTCCCAGATCCTGAGCAAGCTGCGTCTCAAGCAAGCTCCTAACATCAGCCGAGACATTGTCAATCAGCTCCTGCCTAAAGCTCCCCCGTTGCAACAACTGCTCGACCGCTATGACATCCAGGGAGATGACTGCTCAGCCAAAGAGCCTGCTCTGGAAGATGACGAGTATCACGCCACGACTGAAACTGTCATTACCATGGCCGCCGAACGTGAGTACCCCTGTCCCATCTTCAAACTCTGGGCGAAAATATATATGTCGACGACTCAAATGGGGCAATGTCACACTGGCGGAGGGGGTGGGGTCGTTTAAGCCCCATGCAATAAATTGTAATCTTTAACTGCGTCTGCCGTTATGCCGAAAGTCTGAGATGTCTCTTCCCAGGTGACATCAACCTCCTGGTTGGTTCAAACTGCGCTACACTTTGTAACACTGATGGAGCGATGTTTGGACCAACCCCTTACCTGTTTCCACGGGAATCTTCCTCAAAACACCACTTTAACCTGATGGCCATCTCATGTTAACAACCACGCAGCATAGTCTCTAGGCAGTAGGTCACGCTGTAATATTTCAAGTTTTCCAAAAGTACAGTAAAACTAGCGAGAATCTCTGGGCTACAGTGCATGGAGTCAAATCAGAAACGGTAACTTCAAGAAGCAACTTATCAAATAAGGTGTCGGCTGGAGTTCAAAATTGAAAAGCAAATAAGAAGATTTTAAAAAAATGAACTGATGTCGCCATCATTGATGCCTGTGCTAAAAGCCACCTATGAATATTACTATCTTTAAAAAAAACCTAGAGACTAAATTTAATCATTTTAATGCCTCAGCCCCACATTAATTCGTTGGCAATCTTCATTTAATCTATTGATATCACAATTTCTAACCTATGTAATTTAAATTATAATTTATACCTAGTACTTTAAAATACAACTTGTGGTTGAAAGATGCAACAGTAATCTAATTGCTCCTGAAGTTATTTCACAAAAATGGAGCCACTCATTTCTAGATCATAACAGTGACAATTATTTCCAGATTATAATTCACAAACTATCAGGAGTGTTTTGCTATTTAGTTATAAATTATCAAAAGTATTAATTTCCAGTTCCCATCCTGTAAAATAAAATAAAATAAAAAGCAGTAACTTGCAGATTCCTGCAAATACATCAGGAGTAATTTCCCTTATTGGACCATGAAGGATTCATTTGAAGCTGAGAAGGGTCTCGACCTGAAACGTCACCCATTCCTTCTCTCCAGAGATGCTGCCTGACCCGCTGAGTTACTCCAGCTTTTTGTGTCTTATCTTAGGATTCATTTTCATAGTCACTAAAATATCAGTAACAGCCAGATGCTGCTTATAGTCCGTCCATTGTCAGAGCCTGTGATTTCCTGCCATTTGTCCACAAAGTAGTTCACACTAGATTACAACATGCAAAAATCAGAAGCAACCATTTCCATTTTAAATATCAGCAGGATAATGTTTAGTCAGCAGCAGCAAGAATCCGAACATTTCCGGCAATTACAGGTCTTTTTGCTTAAGAAGTGGTAATTTCTTGCTTATAATCCATAAAATAGCAGAAGTAATTGCTAATCTGGGTTACATCAAATACCGTGTGGTACGTTTCTGTTTGTGGTACCTTATATGCAGTAACCTCTAGCCTATAATATGGAAAATATTGAGAGCCTATTAGAATTTGTAATTTGCAGATGACTGCAAATAAAATATCAGAAGTAACAATGTCCACATTGTTTACCTAAATTAAAATAAGCAATTGTTTTCTGCTGATTGCCCATAAAATATTACAAGCAGGAGTTTCCAGTGTAGACCCCATGATATCTCTGACGTATCTCATTATTGCACATTAAAAATAAATTATCTTCAAGCCATTAGCCCATTAAATATCAGTTCAGTAAATTTCAGGAGCCTAACATTTTCTGAAATAACAGAAACAGAATATTTTGTCAAGTTCAGAAAACAATTGAAGCAGTAATTGACAGTCTGCAATCCATAAAATCTCAGGCAGTTATTTGTAATTTAAAGTCCATAAAACATCCCAAGCTGTTTCTACTCTGCACATAAAAAATCCAATATAGTATTTTCCTTAAAAGTACCTTACAAAACCAGCATGTTCAGGCTGTAGCACATAATATCAAAAGCAGTAACTTCTTGTCGATAGCTGATAAAATATCACACCAGTAATTTCTTGGAGTCCTTCATCTATAAAATATCAGAAGCAATAATTTCAGTTTATAGCCCATAACATTTCAGGAGGAGACATTTCCTGCTTCTCATCCATTAAATATCAGTAGTAATTTCCAGAGTATATTTTGGAAACCTTTCTGCTATCAGAGGTAGTATTTCCAATCTACAATCTACTAATTAATTGTCTTTCACATTCATTCTGTAGAACGTGATAGAATTGAAGCTGTGATTTCTTGTCTGTGATAAAGTATGGTCCCTAGATAGAAGATATAACACCAGAAGCTGCAATTTCTACTCCATAGTTAGTAAAATATCAGAACGAACAATGTCCAGAATGCAGTACATAACATATAAAAAACATATTGACAGTGCATTCTGTGTAATATCAGAAACAGCAATTTTCCATTAAGTATGAAAAGCAGTAGTGCCCAACCCAAAGTTCATAAAAGACCTGAAACAGTAATGTCCAATAATAGTCCATGAAATGTCAGAAGTATCATTTTCCAAATTACAGTTCACAAAATACAAACATTTCCACATTTAGGGTATTCCTTGGATTGAAGTTTGGAATTCCAAGTAAGTCCACACACAATATCAGAAGCACCTGTGTACTAATTCAACATCCATCCAGTATCAACAGCAGTAATTTCTAGTCTGTGATCAATAAATGATCAGAAGCATTTATTTTCAGTAGAGAGTTGGTAAAATATTTCAATGGTTCATTCAATCTGTACCACATAATGGGTAATCTATAGTCTGTATAGCATCAGAAACTATTTCCCATCCATTGTCTGAGAATTGCTGGATGCAGTACATTCCATGCATTGTCCAGGAAATGCTACAAGCATCAATTTCTGTCCTGTGGTCGGTAAAACACAAGTTGAAGTAATGTTCACTCTGTAAAGCATAAAATATCAGAGACAGTAAACTGCAGTCAATTATCCAGGACGTAGCGGGAGCAGTTAATTCCGGTCTATCATCCACAAAATGTCAGATGCAGTTATTTACAGTCAGGGATCCATAAAATATGAGCAGCAGGAACTTGCGATTCAGCCCATAAAACATCAGCAGTCTCCACTAGTCTATAGTCAATAACATACTAGAAACAGAAATTTCTGGTTAAAGCTTAGATCTGAAGCAGTAACCTCTGCAGTATCTGAAGGGGCAAATTCCTTCTTATTATCCATTTGGCATCAGAAGCAGCAAATTCCACACAGCAGTCCATATAATATCAGCAGCAGTCAGTTCCAATGCCTAGTTTTAAAAATGTCAGTGCCAATTTTCAATCTTTAGTCAATGAGAGAACAGAATATTCCAATTGTTGGTCATAAACATTTCACAAAGTATTTCAACATTTTTTTACTCTGTTTATTACAAGAGCCAATTTCCAATCTCTACTCCATAGGTGCATTAATTTCTTATCTCCAGTCCATAAAGTATCAGGAGGGAAGATTTCCAATGTTTACTCCTTAAAATGTCAGACACAGCAAATTCTGATTTCTTGTCATTTAATGCAAGTAATCCATAAAATATCAAAAGCAGCAATTTCCAATTCATCCATTAACTTAAAAAAAATCAGCAGCTTCAATTTCTACTCTTTGTAAATGATCAGATATGTATTTTTTCCAAGTTAAAAATGTAGTCTATAAAATATCAGAAGTAATATTTCTTTAGAGTCCAAAAAAAATTCAGAAGCAGTTATTTCCCATTTGACATCCATTGTCAGAAGCCATCGTTTCCAGTTTTGAGTCCATAAAATATCAGAAGCAGCAGTTTCTAATCGTTACTCCATAAATTATCAGCAGCAGGAATTTCCAGTCTATAGTGTATGGATGGCGAATCAGTAATGTGCTGGATACAGTCTGCACACCTCAGAAGCAGCTATTTCCAGGCAGCAGGCCAGGAAATACCAAAAGCAATCATTTTAAGGCTTTAGTCCATAAAATATCAGAAGCATTAATGTCCTGTTTTTAGTCTTTAAACTGTAAATGGCATTAATTTTGTGCTCCTATTCGCATCGTAAATTTCCTCTTTAAAATCTAGAACATAACGGAATCAACAGTGTCTGCCATAAAATATCAGAATGAGTAGTTTCTGGAGTATGGTCTATAAAATATCAGCATTTTATTTTGTACAAAGAATGTGTCATCGGTAAATTCCCATATCTGGTCCCTAAAATAATCAAAGGACAACTTTCCTCGATCAGAAGCGGTAAATTCTTGTTGTTAGTCCATGAAATATTTCCATTCTAAAGTAAATCATTTATTGGAAGTATTACTCTACACTCTATTCACCATAAAAATACAAGCTACAGTGCATTGAGAAAGTATTCAGACCCCTTCACTTTTTCCACATTTTGTTACATTACAGCCTTATTCTAAAAATGGTTAGTCATTTTTTTAATCATCAATCTACACACAATACCTCATAATATAAAAGCGAAAACAGGTGTTTAGTAATTATTGCAAAATAATTAAAAATAAATAACTGAAATATCACATTTACGTAAGTATTCAGGCCCTTTGCTGTGACTCTCAAAATTGAGCTTTGGTGCATCGTGTTTCCATTGATTATCCTTGAGATGTTTCTACAACTTGATAGGAGTCTACAAGTGGTAAATTAAATTGATTGTACATGATTTGGAAAGGCACACACCTGTCTATATAAGGTCCTACCATTGACAGTGCATGTCAGAGCAAAAAACAAGCCACGAAGACAAAGGAATTGTCTTTAAACATCCGAGACAGGATTGTGTTGAGACACAGATCTGGGGAAGGGTATAAAACATTTTTTGGAGCATTGCAGGTCCCGAAGAGCACAGTGGCCTCCGTCATTCTTAAATAGAACTTTGAAACCACCAGGACTCTTCATAGAGCCTGGCCAAACTGAGCAATCGGGGGAGAAGGGCCTTAGGATAGAGACTTACTAACATATTCAGGGAGGTGACCAAGAACCCGATGGTCACTCTGACAGAGCTCCAGAGTTCCTCTGTGGAGATGGGAGAAACTTCCAGAAGGACAACTATATCTGCAGCACTCCACCAATCAGGCCTTTATTGTAGAGTGGCCAGACAGAAGCCACTCCTCAGTTAAAGGCACATGACAGCCCGCTTAGAGTTTGCCAAAAGGCACCTAAACAGAATTCCCTGGCCTGATGAAAACAAGATTGAACTCTTTGGCCTGAATGCCAAGTGTCACGTCTGGAGGAAAACATGCACCGCTCATCACCTGGCCAATACCATATCTATGGTGAAGCATGGTGGTGGCAGCATCATGCTGTGGGATGTTTTTCAGCGGTAGGAACTGGGAGACCAGTCAGGATCGAGGTAAAGATGAACGGAGCAAAGTATAGAGAGATCCTTGATGAAAACCTGCTCCAGAGCTTTCAGGACCTCGGACTGGGGCAGACGTTCACCTTCCAACAGGACAACGACCCTAAGCTCACAGCCAAGACAACGCAGGAGTGGCATCATTACAAGTCTGCGAATGTCCTTGAGTGGCCCAGCCAGAGACCGGACTTGAACCCGATCGAACATCTCTGGAGGGACCTGAAAATAGCTGTGCATCAACACTCCCCATCCAACCTGACAGAGCTTGAGAGGATCTGCAGAGAAGAATGGGATAAATTACGCAAATACAGGTGTGCCAAGCTTGTAGTGTGATACCCAAGAAGACTTGAGGTTGTAATCACTGCCAAAGGTGCCTCAATAAAGTACTGAGTAAAGGGTCTGAATACTTATGTAAATGTAATATTTCAGTTATTTATTTTTAATTATTTTGCAAAAATTTCTAAACACCTGTTTTCACTTATTTTATTGTGGGCTATTGTGTGTAGGTTGCTGATAAAAAAATGAATTTAATCCATTTTAGAATAAGGCTGTAACGTAACAAAATGTGGAAAAAGTGAAGGGGTCTGACTACTTTCTGAATGCACTGTATATAAGCTACCAGCCAATAGTACAACATCATTTGAAGTAGTCATTTCCAGACTGCAGTATATGCAATGTAGGAATGAGCAATTTCCTCTTTCAGCTCTACAAAAGAACAGCAGTATTTTCCAGTCCAGAAAATATCAGAAACAGTCAATTCCAAACAAAATTCAGAAGCATTTACTTTCCTTTAAAAGCCCATAAAGTATCAGAAGCAATTATTCCTAGTTACTACTTCATAAAATATCAGGTCTACTTCATAAAGAATCTGAAGCAATAATTTCATGGTAATCATCTATAAAATATCAAGAAGATTAATTTCCACATTATAGTCCATTAACCATCAGAAGCACTGATTTCCCATGCACATCCAGAAAAAAAAAATGGAAGTAATTTTCAGTCTACATTCCATAATATATGAACACTAATTTCCAGCTTTAAGAACATAAAATATAAGCAGTCATTTGCAGTTTATATTCCCAGGAGATATCATTACCCATTTCTTGTCTGTACCCCATAAATTATCAGAAGCAGTAATTTCCTGAAAATGTGAAGCAAAGACAAAAATATTGCTGGAAATATTCAGCAAGTTAGGCAGCCTCGGTGGAGAGGGAAATCTAGAAGCAGTAATTTCAGGATACACGAGGCAGGAAAGGAAGGAGTAAGAGGTTGCCTGCCTGTGCATCATGATGAGGCATTTCCCAGCTAACCTTCTACTGAGAACACAAAGTGCTGGAGTAACTCAGCAGGTCAGGCAGCATCTCTGGAGGCTGAAGGTCCCACTCCAAAAGGTTGCCTATACATGTCCTCCGAAGATGCTGCTTGAGCAACCGAGTTACTCCAGCACTTAGTGTTCTATGCAAGATTCCAGCATCTGCAATTTCTACTGAGCCTGCCTTCAGTTGGGACTGAAAGGACATTTGGTGCAACAAGCAGCAAACAAGCAGCATCACTCCATTCACATAGGAGCAGATTCATTGCATAGTTGCATGGAGCGAGCGGTGCCTTCAGTTGAGATTAGCAGCATATTGGCAAAACTGAGAGAAGTGCCAAGCAGCATTCTCTCACCAACACTGCGGCTCGATATTTTGATGCAATAATACAAAGCTAATGTCGCCAAATTGGACAGACTGCTTGCATTGGGGGCGATCAATTTTCCTGTTCAAAGTTTTTGTTGTCTGGCAGTAAACGTAGCACACAGGGACACATTACACCTTGGTAGGCATCAAGTCTACCTTACTTCTCTATAGGTAGGTTTACCAATAATTACAGCTCGGGAGCATCTCAGCTCAGTATTGTCACCCCCACATGTGGCCTGACACCTTGTGCAACCTCTCCTGGTGCCTGAAAAGGAGATATTAGGTGGATGGTTTGTAGAAGAACGTCAACTCTCCACAACCATGGTTGTGGAGGCCAACGAGAAAGCCCTCAACAGTTGCATCCTCATAGTGTTTCTGGATTTAATCACCACCTTTTAGGCAGAATGTGCCATGCACTTTCATCAAAGTTACAGGATTATCATTCATGCTTTAACTTCTTCTTCTTCTTCTTGCGTGTGGCGTGCACAGCCTAAAGTTGTAAGACAACTTGTTCTGTTTGATATTCTGTTTGTGCACGCCAGGCTGATTGCATTCATCGAAACAGGGTGGACCACGTGAAGGTTGCAATCTCCCACCCCATGCTTTAACTGATACTTCAGAGGCTGAGGTAGTTCCCAACTAATGGTTGTACCAGGCTTGATGGAGCCCATTGGGAACCCTCATCACCACCTTGTACGCATCTTCCTCGTCTGTAGTGAAAGGACATTGGCCACCAACTTTGGTGCACAAGGGATGCGCCTTTACTGGAGAGGCGATGGCTAATGGAGCTTTATCTATATCTCGTTTGGTGAGATTATTTTTTGGAAATCATATCTCAGTCTTGCAAGTTAGAGCAGTTTCGTATAAAACTATTCAAGCGAGCAAGAGGATAAACAAAACAAAAAATACTTGACTGATTATCATCATCTACCAACCTGTACAGTCAGTTGTTTTATGAACATCTGCTGTTGGTCACTAGGGAGTTAATCCTGTTGTTTCCTGGTTCTTCGCGGTCAAGAGAAATAGTTAAGAAACTGCCTTCCTGAGTTGCAAGCGCAGGAAGATCACGGGAGGAGGGTTTATGTAACCAGTAACCTGAGATCAGTGGGTCAAGGCAGATATTGGTGTACAAGAGGCCATGGTGAAGAGGGTATTCCCTCAGAAGTATTCTGACATGCTGAGCAGGAAAAAAATACCAAGATACAACTGGTGCCATCAAAATATAGTCCCTCACAGTTCATAAGCAACAACCAAAGGAATTTTCTTTCCCCCAACTTGGTTCGATCCAGCTTGAATTCCAGCAGTTCCATAAATATTAAATAGCTTGTACAGAAAGAGAAAAGTAAAGGAGGAAATAAGAATGTGTTAAATGTTTGCTGCAGAAGGAGCAAAGTAATCTTGGGGGAATAATTAGATTTGCATCTGTAGATTACAAGTTATTTTAAACTATGGATTGTACATGCAAGCTGCAAATAGTTATTTTTAGCTTAAGTTCATAAGTGTAAGTCGCAAACAGCCATCCTAAGCTAACTGATTGTGCTTTTCATGCATTTAAATTGCAAATAGTAGTTTTAATTTTCCTGCGCATTGCGTAAATTGCAAATTGTCATCTTAACCTGTCATTTGCAAAACAAGAGTTTTTCTTTATAGATCAAGTGCAAATCCTAAATGATCACTTTAAATATGCAAAGTGAAAACAGTCAATTTAAACTCTAGTGATCTTCCTTGTATGTGCAAATCACAAATTGTCAATTTACACTTATGGGTCATACATACAAGCCCCAATCCATCACTATAAATGCTATAAACTACAAATGGTCATTTTAAGCCATGGTGAAGAGGGTATTCCCTCAGAAGTATTCTGACATGCTGAGCAGGAAAAAAATACCAAGATACAACTGGTGCCATCAAAATATAGTCCCTCACAGTTCATAAGCAACAACCAAAGGAATTTTCTTTCCCCCCAACTTGGTTCGATCCAGCTTGAATTCCAGCAGTTCTAATCTAAGTCTAATCTAAGTTCTATCTAAGTAATTTTAAGCTACTGGCCAAATATGTACGTTGCAAAGTGTCATATTCAGCTCCAGACATTTCTAAGCGATGGATTTCATTTCCACGTCAGCTTTTATTTTGTAAAATGGTCATCAGCAATTTCTAGAATATACTCAGCATGTCTGTTGCAATCCATCATTTTAAGCTGTAGTCTGCACTTGAAGTCGCAAAATCATTTTCACCTTTTAAATAAAGTGCAAATCGCAATTCATTGCTTCAAGCTAAAGTTTGCACGCAAGTCGCAAATAGTTAAGTTACTGTTTGTATGTGTAATCTGCAATTACACCAACATACAAAGATTGTATGTATGAGTGTGTGATTGCAATCTATCATTTTAAGATACAGGTCATGTGTAAATTGCAAATATTTTTGCACCAATCACTTCCAAGACTTGGTTTCAATTCAGTCATTTTTCATGCAATGTTGTGCCCATTAGCAATTTTTAGACTGTAGACTTGCATGCTAGTCTATCATCAGCAATTCCTATATTACATTTACTGATCATTGAATAAATCATTGGAGTTTAGTTCATGAACCTACAACAAACTGCCATTTCTTGCTTGACCTGACGGGCAAATGATTTTAAAATAAGCTGTTCCTAAAACAAAAGTAAGCAAAAGGATTACTTTGCTGGTAAGAAATTAGATCTTTCTTTGAAAAAGTAAAAAAAATAAGATAAACGAGAAACACCTAAAATTACTTATAAATATCTAAAAACTTTAAACTGAATCAATGAATGGCTTGCCTTCCCCTTTCCTGCAGGTTTGGGGGCTGTAGATCCAGTCATCCTGTTGATGAGGACCCTTACAGAGAGAAAGCATAAACACAGGAACATAAAAGCTAACGAGGGCAGTTAGAGGGCAAGAACACAAAGAAAGGAAATGTAGAGAGTAGGAAATATCAGTGGTGCTGAGGGAGAGAAAAACACTGAGCCAACATTACACATTGATGGCCTACAGGAGTCTGGCCATGTCTGATACAAGCAGAGAAAGCAAGTTACCTGAAGTTGTTGAATTCAATGCGAGTCCAGAAGGTTGCAACATTTCAAGCCAGAAGATGAAGCTTATATTGGGCTTTGTTGTAACAGTGCAGGAGGTGACAGAATGACAATGGGAGTAGGATGAGGAATTAAAGTGGCAGGCAATGGGAAGCTGAGTGGCCTGAACGCAGGTGCTCTGCAAAATGATCACCAGCATGCATGTGGTGCCTTCAATGCAGAGACCACATGTGAGCACTGAATGCAATGCACTAGATTGGAAGCAGTGCAAGTAA
The DNA here is from genome assembly GCF_010909765.2 of Amblyraja radiata. Lineage (NCBI taxonomy): Eukaryota > Metazoa > Chordata > Chondrichthyes > Rajiformes > Rajidae > Amblyraja > Amblyraja radiata. The sequence goes on along the minus strand of NC_046001.1, from coordinate 8,243,720 downwards.
ATCACTGCTTCCCTGAAAGGTCTGATGGGTTGCCTGGATGGTGGAAAGGAAGATGTAAATGGATAGGTGTTGCATCCGTTATGGTTGCGTGGGAAAACACCATGAGAAAGGGAGTAGTGGGTAGAAGTAGAAGAGCAGACCCCGGGAGCTGTGGTGGAAAGAATCCTTTTGAAATGTTGAGAAGAAAGGAGAAGGGACGATGTGCCTGGTGGTGGAATCTCATTGAAGGTGATTGAAATTGGAAAGAATGAAGAATGTGGATGCTTGCAATTTCCAAGAGAAGCCCAGACTCTTGCCGTGATCTCGATCATACTGCAACCCACCCTGCCCCATGCTATTCCATTCTCCCACTTCCTCCTTCTCCATTGTATTTGTTTTGACGATAACACATTCCACACAGGTGCCTTCTTCCTGAACTGTGGTTTCTCCTGCACCATACTTGGCAGAGTTCTTGACCACATCTTATCTACGTTCCACCTCTGCTTTCACGCCCTCTCTTCGTGGACAGAACAAGCTGGCCGTCACCTTTCACCCTGCCAGCTTCCACCTTCGACACATCATCCTTTGCTATTTCTGCTGCCTACAGCAAGTTCCCACCACCATATCTTCCCCTCCCCTTTCAACATTCTGAAGGGACTGTTCTTTGGTCCATTCATCCTTGATCTCTTTACATGCCATAGGGAGATAGAAGTCAGAAACAGGCTGTTGGCCCCGAGTCAACCATCAAGCACCCATTTTCACTAATCCTACCGTAACCTATTTATTCTCCCCATGTTCCCATCAATTCTCCCCAGATTTCTCCTCTCACCCACACATTGGGTGTTTGTTGGGTAGTTACCTAACATTGGTGAATTCAATGTCCATATCATTGGGCTGTAAGCTACCCAACCAAATCTGAAAAGTTACTTTTACTGAAATCTCAGTAACCCTGAAACTGCTGGATTGTTGCAATAACGAAAATAGTTCAGTGATATTCTTTCAGAAAGTCAAGCTGCTGTTCCTATCTGGTTTGGCATATGACCATTCCATAAGGGCTGGGCAACTGGAATGTCAATGGGCAGTTTAAGCCATACTCTGTGAGAGTAAATGTACTTTAGCATCAATAGAGGCTCATTTATTGTGAATTTAAACAGCAAGATTTGCATTTTTAAAACAGTGGATCAAATATCCTGCGGGAATTGCATCAAGGGGTTCTTGCCCATTCCACGTTGTGAAGTGTTTGTTTGCAATTCTGGCCAAATCCTTTGGGAAGCAGATGATGTTATGTAGGGAGAGAGATATGGGGTCGCGACCCCTGCCTGTTAGGATAGGGCCATTTAACTGCAAATGGGTTTGGATTGCAGCTGACTAACTGCCCTGTGGCCACAGGACACTATTAAATAGAGCAGCACATAATGGGGAATACAAATCCCAGTGCAATTCTCCACAGCTGCGAGTTTGACACGATCAGCTCTTTATAAGATGAAAACAGTGGGTATTATAATCGTTTTATACCGAATTTGAATTTTAGAACCATTAATTAATATTGAATGTTCCTGTTTTCAGGATGTATTCTGTAATTCACCATGAGGCTGAACAGTGTAAATTAACCCAAAGCATTGAACTGCCTGTCCCTTTTTACAAAACAAATTTATCCTCTTAATAAATGGCTGTGAAGGTTTATTCTAATTGTTCGTCTAAAGATGACGTTATTTTTCTCAAGTTGTTGCTATTCTCTTTTCTTTTTTTTCTTCTTTTTTGTTTTGTTTTGTTTATTTTATTAGAAGTTAATACAGTACAAAACAGTACAGTGGAACCTAATTTTAGGTGCCAACTATGTCATACCGTAATCCATTCTATGTACAACCTCTAGTTTTATGTTTTGAGAAGGAAGTAAGCAAGACAAGAAAAAGAAAATAATAGAAAGGGGAAAAAGAGGAAAAATAGATGGTAGAGAATAGAAAAACGTGAAGTGTGTATATAAAAAAAAAAGAAAAAGTGGGAAGTAGAAATAGGAGAGAAGGCCCCTTAAAAGAGAATTTTTCAAATCTTTATTCGGAGATGTAGATCTATCCACGGCATGAACTGAAATCAGCAATCCTTACAGTACCGCTGCATCACATGATTCCAAAAAGTCGATGAAAGGAGACCAACTCCTTAAGAATTGTTCATATTTATCTATTAGTCGGAGTCTAATTTCTTCAAGGCGTGCTATGTCCATCATATTCCCAATCCACATTTTAACAGTTGGTATGGTTGTATTTTTCCAAAATTTAAGTATCAATTTCTTTCCAATTATTAACCCATATTTAAATTGATATCTTCTACTATTATTCCAAATATAATCCATTCTCTTTTCTAACAATAATTAATTAAATGATGAGATCAAAGTTCCAACCAATCAAATGTATTATTTTGCCATAAATCTATTCAGACACGTATAAGTTAATGATAGTTCAACAAGGAACTGCAGATACTGGTTTACAAAGAAGAACATAAAGTGCGGAGTACCTCAGTGGATCAGGCAGCATCTCTGGAGAATATGGATGGGCGATGTTTTGGGTCGTGTTTGAGCCTGAAGAAGGGTCCCGAACTGAAACGTTGCCTATCCATGTTCTCCAGGGTTGCAACTTAACCCACTGAGTTACTCCAGCACTTTGTGTCCTTCTGGCTCTATGTATAACTGGTTTGATTCTACCCAATAAGATAGGCATTTAGTTTAGTTTTGTGATACAGCGTGGAAACAGGCCCTTCGGCCCACCGGGTCCGCGCCAACCAGCGATCCCCGCACATTAACACTACCCTACACACAATAGGGACATTTTTTACACTATACCAAGCCAATTAACCTACAAACCTGTACATCTTTGGAGTGTGGGAGGAAGCCGAATATCTCGGAGAAACTATTGGGGAGAATGTACATGGGGAGAATGTACAAACTGTACAAACAGCATCCGTAGTCAGGATCGAACCCGGGACTCAGGCGTTGCAAGGCAGCAACTCTACCGCTGTGCCACCATGCCGCTGGTGATGATTCTACCCAGTCAAATGCATTAGATGGCTATGGTTTGATTCAATCAGATTTGTGCTTGTTGGTGATAAATCTATCCAAGTGTATCCATCCAATCATTTGTGCATTAGTTGGCTGCGATACCATCCAATTATATATGTGCTGGTGTATTGGATCCTATCCAGATATGTATAGCTCGTAATGATTCGGTGCAATCAAATGTATTAGTTGCCTTTAGTTCTATCCATTCAGGTTTATACTACCATTCAGGTACCGCACAGGAACAGGCCCTTCGGCTCACAATGTCCACGCTGAAAATGATGCTTGAACATAATCCATATCCATATGCCCATCAAAAAGTCACCCAAATGCCACTATGGCTCAGCCTCCACCACCATCCCCAGCAACGCACTGCGAGTACTCACCACCCTCTGTGTAAACAAAACTTGACCTGCACATTTGCGTTAAAATGTACGCCTCTCATCTTAAAGCTATGCCCTCTAGTATTTGATATTTCCATCCTGGGGGGGGGGGGGGGGGGGGGGAAGGGGAAGGTTCTGACTGTATTTTAGTTGGTTTTAATCTCATCCATTCAAATATGTATTAACTGACCATGATTCTATATCACCTAAAGTGCCAGTTGCCTCTATTTCAAACAGTCACATCTACCAATTGCCTAAGATCTTATCCAATCTGATACATATTAGTCAGAGATGGTTATATCTAATCAAGCATACCAGTTGGTACGATTCAATCCAATCCAATCACATGTATTAGTAGATTCAATTTTATCCAATCATATATGTATTTTTGGCTATGATTCTTTCCAATCATAGAACATGCTATGTACAGTACAGGAACAGGCCTTATAGCCCATAATGGCTGTGCCAAACATGATGCCAAAATAAACTAATCGTATCTGCCTGCACATGATCCACATCCACGTATTAGCTGCTACAATTCAGATACCAGTTAGTTGGCAATAATTCTATCCAGTCAAATGTACTAAATGGCTACACTTCTATCCAATCAGATATGTATTAGTTGGCTTTGATTCTGTTTTTTTGATTTGTTCTTTTTGTAGCTGACCCCTGTGTCCAAGTGGATGGGAGTCCAAAATGTTGCTTTTTTAAATTTAGCCCCAAAGTCACATTTACAAACGTGGTGCGAGCTCACCTGTGGGTATACCTGCGACCAGTACTGCACACCTCCACAGTGTACCTGCAAATCCTCAGGCTGAAACCTGTGACGGAAAAAGGCAGCAGGCACTCGAGGATCCGATCCTTAAAAATAGACATGGACAGCCGCAATGGGCGCTGGCAAAGCATCGACTTTAAGCACGTTCTGCAGAACTGGTTCAAGCAACCGCATACCAACTGGGGCATTGAGATCAACGTCTTTGATATGGATGGGAATGACTTGGCTATCACATCTCCGGGAAGTGGAGAGAAGGGATTGGTGAGTATGGTTCACATTAAGCCCTCTGTGTTAAGGAGGCTCAGATATCTCTGGTTTCAAGATAATAGCGCCCGCAATTGGCTGAAGATGCAATAGTGTCATTAACAAGGGGTCACAGTTTAAGGATAAGGGGGAAGTCTTTTAGGACCGAGATGAGAAAAACATTTTTCACACAGAGAGTGGTGAATCTGTGGAATTCTCTGCCACAGAAGGTAGTTGAGGCCAGTTCATTGTCTATATTTAAGAGGGAGTTAGATGTGGCCCTTGTGGCTAAAGGGATCAGGGGGTATGGAGAGAAGGCAGGTACGGGATACTGAGTTGGATAATCAGCCATGATCATATTGAATGGCGGTGCAGGCTCGAAGGGCCGAATTGCCTACTCCTGCACTTATTGTCTATGTTTCTATGAAAAACCTTGGTGCAGTGAACTGTTTGAATATTTTTTACATGATAGGTGGCAAATGAATGCCACTCCACAAAGGGTGTGACTGCTCATAAAATGCAACAAGTTAACAGTTGAAAGGAGCAAGCAATTAAGGAGGCAAATGGTCTCTATTGCTAAGGGGTTGGAGTGTAAGAGTAAGGTGATTGGAAAGACCTTTGATAAAACCGCATTTTCTTGATCTTACTGAATGTCAAAGTAGGCTCAAGGAACCCAAAGTCCAACTCCTGCTTTTATTTCTAATGTTCTTATGGTCTGAAAGATGCTGCCTGATGGGATTATAACATGAGCAGAGATTAAATAGACTGGTTGATACTCTCCAGTTTAGATGGATGATCTCATTGAAACACGTAGGGATTTTCACAACTTGACAGGTTAGATGTTACTGTGCCTCAGTTATCTGAAACCAAGGCCAGAGATGAGGAGAAACGTCTTCACCCAGAGTCTTTGGAATTCTCTACTCAGGAGGGCTGTGGAGGCTCAGTGTCTGAGTATAGTTGATAGGGAATGATAGCATTTTGGACATTAAAGGCATTGTAGGCCAAAAAGGTCATCCATAATGTGATTATATGACAGAGCAGGCAAGTGGGTTTGAATGGCCAACTTCTGCTTCTATTTCTTCTGTTCTTATCAAAGCTGAGCTTTTTAATAGTTTACAGCAGTCAATGTCTGTTCATTTGTTCTGACGGAAAATTGGCACTCAAAGTGCTGGCTAGTGCACAACAGTTCAAGCTTAGAAGCATCAGCACTCCAACCCAGTTAATGTGACAACTGCCACAGATAAAGACGATTCAGTCGCTCCAGTCAGATTACCCCCAGTTCAGTGGGTTGGCCAATTTCCTGCACTCCCACTCTCCTCACCAATCTCTCTCTCAATGGATAGTAAGGAACTATAAATGGTTCTTCCAAAAACAGACTCTTCAGAATATTAAGTTGCTTCACAGCCTTAGTCCTGATTTTTGGAAAGAAAATTGAGGAGCGCAAAGGGAAAAGACAACATTAGTTTCTGCATGTTGTGTTGAGTGGGAAATGGAGGTGATACAGTTTGTTGGGCAGCACACTGATGGAAGGTTGTGGCAATGCAGCAGGGGTGTTAACCTCAGGATCCCAAGTCAGCGCAGCAGCGCAAAAACAACATTTGCCAGTCACTTACCTCAACGCTATATGTGGAAGCTCGCTGTGCGCAAATTGTCTGCTGCATTTTTTAAGTGCTCTCCGAGGTCGCGAAAGGCGCTATAAAGAATCGTTTTTATTGTTAATAATGGCTAAAAATGCCTTGCTTACATTATAGTATTCATCTGTTTGCTTTACTTTCTTTTTATAATGGTGCCTGACGTCCACATGCACCATTGGAGCATGCTTGATGTCTTGTGGTCCTGAAGGCATTTCATTGACAATGAGCTATAGCTCCATAATAACGACTAGCATGAGAAAAACTTAAAACCTGACCTGATCACGACTTGTCCAAACCTGGCCCGGCTTGGGGAGTTACTTATTTTTTTGTTTAAACCATACTCGGCCTGAACCAAGCTCCCAACATGCTATTGGCCACATGAAGTTGGAAGTCATTTTTGGGAAGCACTTGCTACGAAATGGAAGGAAGAGCTTGCTGTCGCTACTCCCAATGCACTGAGACTGCCTGTCCTGACCCAACCAGAACCTGAATGTATGACCAGAACAATACCTGCCTTGACCTAACCTGCATACAATTCTTGGCTCCTGTAGGACTCTGGCCAGGGACCAGGGTTTGCCCCACATCTCCAACAACTGTTATCTTACCCATGCAGCTATTTTGCAGAAGTCAGCCCAAACAGTACATGTTGCAACTAATTTAACCGGGATTAGGCTGGACTGGCAGCCCACTGCTTCAATGTCCACATTTTTATCTTTCTTCTTACCCCTCTTTCAGGTGCGCTACCCTCTCGATGTCCTGCTTCCACCTTCATTGCCCTGACCTAGTTTCATCGACATCTCTGCCCAACAGGCCCACTAGGAGCTAATCTCGCTACACTCCTCCTATCCAACTCACCTCTGTCAGTGTCCTGACTATCTCTGCCAGCCCTACAAAACATCTGTTCATTTGTAAAAATGGCCCTCACCATCTACAAACTGACTGTAGACTGTTGCAATAACAGCGTTATTCAGGTCAATTACATATTTTCCCAATGTCAAGTCTTTCCACCTGACTATGCAATCCAATACCTGGCCTGTTTGTACTGTATTATTTTCATACTCTACTCCTCTGAGAAGCTAAACCATGTTCCAAACCTCTTGCCTCTCATTTATTATCTCCACCACCTGTCCCTCCCCCTCCCAACCCATCCAAATACCAGAGTAATTCTCCCACTGCTTTCCTTCCTCAGGTTCTATGTTGAATAACTGCTCATCTTCAGTAATTTCATCTCCCATCTTACTTCATCATGCTCTGTCAATCCAACCGCGGTTCATTCCTATCTCCCTTTAATCTTTTCCACCATTTAAACCCAAACATACATTCAATCCTATCTCAGTAACCTCTGCCTCCACCCCCTATCTTTCTCCATGCCGTAACTAACTTTGGACTCTACCTACTCCAATGGACTCTGTTCGGTCTCTCTCAATCCAAAATCCAGAAATGCCCCACATGGGACCCATTCACCCACAAACCCTGTGCTTAATGACATACCAGCAGTTCAAGGAAGGGGTGGCAAGGGCATTTGGGAATGTGCAACAAATTGCCAACCCTTTCAGTATTATGCACACCCTGAAAAATGGGTTAAAAGATGCAATGGAAGTTGCTGTTAGTACATAAATGTTAACATTGTGTTCTAACAGGCGATTAGTTGGATGTGAATATAAGCATTTTAAAATATGCAACTTTGAATTTGAAAAATCAAAAATGTCTGTTTCACAATCATCATTTTAACAATGGACTGAGGGTAAACTTTAGCGATGCATTTATAATGGGTAATAGAGTTATACAAATTGTAATAATACTCCGAAATTAAATTGTGCACTTTAAACATCTTTGAGATCTGCCCGCAGATTCAAAAGGATTGAAATCTAAATAAGGCAATCCCATCTGGATTGCTATGCAGTTCTGCCATTTTCTGCTTTATTGTAAATTTCCAGCATCTGATTAATTTACATTAAAACTACTGCTAGGATGCCATTAATAGCCTCAGCGAATTTCAACCAAGTTCTGGCAATTTAACTGCATCCCGATAATGTGCTTAAAATGGCAGCTAGTGGGAGGTGAATTTTCATCCACATTTAAACTGGCTTCGCTCCATAGATGCTGCTGCACCCGCTGAGTTTCTCCAGCATTTTTGTGTACCTGCTAGTTGAATATCAATACTGGCAATGGTTTTAAAAGGCCTTGGAGCTGTAAAGATGTTTTTCTTGCACTGTGGTGCAAATTAGTCCAGAACAAGAAATGAATGCATTTATGGCCTTGGTTTCACTATAGTAGAGAGGATTTAGAGTTATAATAACATAAAGAAAGTGTACAGGTACACCTCAATGGAAAAAAAACCTCTCTCTCTTTTTGACAGCAACCATTTCTGGAAGTTAAAGTGGCAGAAACAAACAAACGTACTCGCCGAAACCTGGGGCTGGATTGTGATGAGCACTCCACAGAGTCACGTTGCTGTCGCTTTCCGCTAACCGTTGATTTTGAGGCCTTCGGCTGGGACTGGATTATTGCCCCCAAACGATACAAAGCCAACTACTGCTCTGGTCAATGCGAGTACATGTTCATGCAGAAATACCCACATACCCACCTGGTACATCATGCCAATGCCAGAGGCTCAGCTGGCCCGTGCTGCACGCCAACCAAAATGTCGCCTATCAACATGCTTTACTTCAACGACAAGCAAGAGATCATCAACGGGCAAATCCCAGGCATGGTGGTCGATCGATGTGGCTGCTCCTAAAATGAAGATCAGCCAAATGTCTTTCCCCCTGTCATTTGAAGCATCATTATTCTAGAATGTGATGTCCAAACTATGCCATGCACTGTGCAATAAGCAGAGAGGGAGAGAGAGAAAACAAATTGGGCCTCATTCATCAGAAACATATTTTACAAACAAAAAGCAGCCAGTTAATAAGAACTAGGACTAATTGATCCCAAGTCTCTGGGTTCTTCCCCTCCCCCCAACCCCACAACTGAAACAGTCACTGCTGATCACAATAGAAGAGCAAATAGTCTGGGAGGAGTTACTGAGGCCACCAGCACCTGCAAAATAAATTAACATTCTCAATAAGCAAAGACAGCAGACCCTTGGTAACTGGTATCAACTTGTCAGATTTGATTCCACAGGCTTGGCAATTGCCCTGTTTAACGTTGCTGTTTAAACAAAAAAAACCCCCACAAAAAAAGAGAAAGATCATATTAGTCATGAATTTGGTTTGGAAAGGCAGGAAGGGGAAGAATGAGCACTAGCAGTGAGACTGTCTCTTCAAGAGGAAAACACAGTCAAACTGCACACTCCGGATATATGCTCTTAACTTTTGCAAAGTCCTCAACAGTGTTTAACTGAAAACTTTCAAAAGCTGTAGATGAATGAAGAGAGACCTGGAAAAGGAAGTTCGGTGGCTCTTTTCACAGCTGAATTCCTTTTCATCTGACAGATAAAATGGTGGGAATGCACAGGGTATCAGCCAGTGAAGGGTTGGGGTAAGACATAGCTTGGTTCCCATGAAGGTTTCACTTCTACACTGACACTGCTTTGCAATTCCGACATTTTTGCTGCTTTATTTCAAACAATCAGCATTTAGTTTCCTCCCGCCATCACTTGCAGAATCCCAGAGCTTCACTAGTCAGCGCTGGACAAGCCAAAAGCCTTCTTTAGCTTCTTTGATTTAGGAAACTGGCACACAGTGTGTGTACGATTTATGATCTGACCTGGCCCGAGCCAATCCATTCTGGTATTACTCAAAAGGGGATGGATTACAAGGGCAGAGGAGTGACAATGGGGGAGGATGCTTAAAGCACCACAGCTGGAGTTCTGCATTCAGTTCTGTGCCCCACACTTCACGATTGGGGCTCCAGCAAAGATTTACCAAGATTACACTGGGGGGGGAGGGTGATAAAGGGTTGCAATGGCTGGCCTTGTATTACTTTAGGGGGATAAGATGGAAGGCATGAACTGAGTTGGTGTAAATGATACCAGTTTGTGTAGGTTAGGCAGTGAGATATTATTTCCTCTTGTGGGGAGCCCAGAACAAGGAAGTGGAGCCTTAAAGCTGGAGCCAGGCAGTCATGATGATGATTCCTTATCCGAATGGCAATGGAAATCTGGAGTAGTCTCCCACAAAAAGCTGTGGAGCTGGAGGCAGTTTGGGATTGGGGTTGGAGGGGGGAGAGCAATACTCAAGCTAAAGATTGATAAGCAATGAGTAATGGTGAACCTGCACCTTGATGTTGGGGCAGAACTCTCTCTCTCACTGGGCACTCGACATCTACCAAAAGCACTTCTGCTCCCTCTCCTGTGCCATGCGCTACTTCCTAATTTTATGGGTTATTAAAACGAAAGCAAGTAAAATTAGAGACTTCCACGTCTAAATCAGAACTCAGCCGATGCCATACTGCAGCCTACGTAAGTCTGGACTGGGCTAGGTTTAGTATTTTAGCGAGGCTGTAGATGCTGAAATCTTGAGCAAAAAACAAAGTGTTGTAAGATCTCAACGGGTCCAGCAACATCTGTGGAGTGAAATGGACAGATGGGATTTTAGGTTGGTATCCTTTATCAGACCGATTGCAGTAGGGGGAGAAAACTGGAAAGAGAGGTGGGTGAGACATTGCCATGCAAGTGATAGATGGATACAGAGGATGGGAGGTGGTTTCAGCTGGATGGAGTAAGTAACAAAAGCTAAAGGTGATAAGGAGACACAAGGGTCCTTCTCTTCTCTCCAAATACGACAACCTTTTGCATCCATTTCACACCTAGCCTTTGTCACTTACTCCATCCACCTGCCAATCACATTCCCCTCTCACCTGTTCCCACCGATCACTTGCCAGGCTTTGTCCCAACTCTCTATTCCAGCTTTCTCCCACTACATCAGTCTGAAGAAGGGCCCAGATCCAAAACACCATCTGCCCATTTCCCTCCACAGATGCCGTCTGACCCACTGAGTTCCTCCAGCACTTTGTGTCTCGTATTTTCCGGTACACCCTGCTTCTATTTATAAAGCCTAAAATTCCATAGACCTCGTCGCTGCCACAGTTCATCCCTTTCCACATAGCCAAATGATAAAAACATCAATAAGTTTGCACCATGATCAGTGAAAGATCACAATGTCACAGAGGGAAGCGCTGGTGCATTTGCTGATTCATGCTTGCTGCTATAATCGATGGCTGTAATTGCCATGGAAATACTCTGGCCCACTCTGAAACCTTCATTTAAATTTGAGAGACAAATTTGATTCTGCCAAAGTCTGCACTAAGTATGCACTGTGCTCCTTAAGTGCATCTGTCCAAAAAAAAAAGTAAACGTGCAGAAGTTAACTGGTTAAATAAAAAGCACAGGTAGACAAAAATGCTGGAGAAACTCAGCGGGTGAGGCAGCATCTATGGAGCGAAGGAAATAGGCAACGTTTCGGGTCGAAACCCAATCTCTGAAGAAGGGTTTCGACCCGAAACGTTGCCTATTTCCTTCGCTCCATAGATGCTGCTTCACCCGCTGAGTTTCTCCAGCATTTTTGTCTACCTTCAATTTTCCAGCATCTGCAGTTGCTTCTTAAACAAATTAAAGGCACATGTTACCATGAGTGTAGATTAAGAGTGATCCAACTGAGATGAAGGGAGTTGACTGGGTAGATAGAAAACTATTCCCCCAGTGGGAACCACAATATTAAAATAATATCCAGATAATTTAAAGATAGAGGAAATCTGGAACTTTTGCTGTTGTGGTTAGATGTCAAACAAAAATATTTTAAAAACAGGTTGATAAGTAAATGTTTCAAAGGCTGCAGAAACGTAGAGAGCAGATTGTTGAAATAGCCTTGAAAGTGGCCTCCTATTGTCCCCATGTAACAGACTGGAGAGGGGCTGAAGGGACTCCTTGCAAACACCAAGCGCGAATCATTTACAACCTGCACTTTGTTGGAGGGAAGACTGAATGGGGGAAGGGGGTGGTGGAATGGGGAGATAACATGTAGGGGTACCAAGTGGGAGATTGGGGACGATTCAGAGCACTGACCAAGATTGGTTGCCTCACCCTTTAGTTCCATCACATCACTGTACTCTAATTATCAATGAAGTCAAAAGATCAAGCCTTTGGTTGTCATCCACACCATCCCACATCCTGGTGGGCAGAAGGTCCATCGGGCTCTTGCAACTAGTGCCAAGACTGGCACTTTAAAACATTCCGGGTGGTGGAGGCAGGAATTCCTTGTTGAGTAGCAGAATGCTTCCTTGGGTGATCAATATTCATGAGCATCTCTTTTTAATATGCACACTATGCTGCAAAAGCCACTTCATGAATCTGCTGATCAGTGATTACTGGCATGAATGGATGGAGAAAGTGCTGACAGATATTGCAACTTAATAAACAGCTGCGTCAAGACACAAGCAATATCACCAAACTGCAAAGATCAAAAGAATCTTTAAGCAAGTTAGATTGCAGTAAATTGTGGCACATTTCATGACCATCATTTTTGGGCTGTGATACAAATGGTGGAATATTAATGAGAAGCTTGGCAAAACACAACAGTCTGCACAAATTAAATCAGCATATTGTGCCTGTAAGCATCAGCTTGCTTTTCAATCAATAGTTACTGTGATTTTTCTTAGTTCCTCTAAGAATCGATTCTGCCCTACCCTGATTTTAATCGATCTACAATTAGCCGACGTGCCTTCAGCTGCTTGGAGTTCCCAAGCTATGAAATTCCTCACTTAAACTCCCTGCCTCTCTCTCTCCCTCTCTCTCTATCCTGAAATCACTCCTCAAAACTCAACTCTGACTAAACATTTGGTCACCTGCTCCAGTTTTGGAGTGTTTGGCTAGATTAAAAGGCACTGTACAAATGGAAACTGTCAGTAAAAGGGACAATACAGCAAAAAGCAACCATTTATCACAACACAAACAACACTGGAGGAACCAACTTGGATTGTTGTCACCCATTTATGTCCTAGCAATCAAAAAAACAGAACTGGCAGAGGGATTTGAGCAGTTTGCCAGCTCACTTTCTGCTTTGTATGCTGGAGCAGAGGGAACCCAAACAGAGGGACAGGAAAAAAAGTTGGCAGAGAAAATAATAGGTCCACTTTTATTTATTTTTTTTACAAAAAGCCTTAAGTGACCTCAGTTATTTTAAATGCCCATTGAGACAACTGGGAAACATTAAGAGGGTTTGGTAGATTTGATCTGGCGAAACTACATAGACAAGAGGGTCAGTAATCAGAAGAGAGCTGAAAGAAGGTGGAGAATTATAATCGGGAACACACTGTCTGAAACGGCAGTGGAAGCAGATTAAATAGGAAGTCTCAAAAGGGAAATAGGTCCCTATTTCGAAAGGGATAAAAAACAAACGTAGTGCGAAGAGGCTCTTTCTAACGGGCCATGGCAGGCTGAATCACTTCTTCCAGTGCTGCATTATTCCAAAACCACTGCAGATCCTGCAAATCTAAAATAAAAACCAGTCGGTCAGGCACCATTTGTGGAAAGAAACGGCTAGCATTTCAGGTCAATGACCTTGCATCAGAAATAGGAAAAGTTAAAAAAGTAATCAAACATGTTTTATGTTGCAGGGAAGGGGCAAATGTTGCAACGGATATGTCTGTGACAAGGTGGGGACCAAGAGACTGAGGGAATCAAGAGGTGGTGGTGGTGTTACCTGAGCAAGGATGGGGAAGGCATATCAGAGCTGACCTGTCTGCAGAAGGTAAACAGGAGATGAATACAAAAAACATTCTGGAGCTGTGAAATACAAAACACTACAGTTGATGAGAAAACATTTAGTGTGCTGCATTCAGTGCCCACTTTAAGGTGAGAGGGGAAAGATTGAATAAGAGCCTGAGGGACAACATTTTCACAGAGGGTGGTGAGTAAATGGAATGAGTTGAAGCAGCTACTATAACAATGTTTAAAATACACTTGACAGGTACATGGATAGGATTGGTTTAGATGGATGTGGGCCAAACGCAGGCAAATGAGACTACCATAGATGGGGCATCCTGGTTGGCATGAATGAGTTGGGCTGAATGGCCTGTTTCTGTGCTGTTTGACTATGAGAATGTTGTCTCCACTTAAGGATCCAGGTCCAGGTTGAGTGACCACTTTGCACTACAGCTCTGAGTTCAAAGGGGTTGCCCTGGGTTTTCCAATTGCCTGTCATTTTAATTCTGCATCCCCTCTCACTCTGATCTCTGTCTTTCGCATTTACACTATTCCAACAAAGCTCAGTATAAGCTCAAGGACCAGCATTTAATTCCCCATCTGGGTGCATTACAGCCATCACAACTCCACTGAGTACAACAATTTTGGACAGCAGGAAAGGCTGGGAAGTTCCAATGAAACCTAATCAACCTGTAACATCAACACTATGTCTCTCGTTACAGAAGCTAACCAACTTGCTGAGTATCTCCGACACTCTCCTTTATTTCAGATTTCCAGCACCTGCAATGTTCTGTATCTCACTGTTCCAGAATTGGGTATTTCTCTCCTCCTACCTCACTCACCGTCCCATTTCCACCTCCTCCCTACGGATCGATGGACAAGCCTTCACAACCCTCTCTCAGTTGACACCCCTACCACTCGTGTCTTCCTGTGTCTCTTGGTCTCTCCATCTGCCGTGTAAAGTAGGTTTGAATTTTAAAATCTTCCTAGCTCTGATGAAAGGTCATCAACAATGTGAAATGTAACACCGTTTCTCCCTCTGCAGATGCTGCCTGGCCTGGTATTTCCTGCATTTAAAAATATATAAATCAGCATTAATTTCACTGAGAAACATTGAAGACTGGTGGGATTCTAATTAAAATATATCACTAAGACCAGTTACTTATTATCATAGACATTACTGGCCCTATTGAGTGGATTCAAACTCAGGTATACAATGAGACAGAGGAATTACTTACAGGTCACCTCACACTGGATGACGATCAAATGATTCGGCCCTGTACAGTGACTGCTCCCCTCACAAAAGGACTGTGTATTTATTAATCTTTGAAAATAGATTAAAGGAAAACAATGCTTACATCGGTTATGAACAGAAGCCATTTCTAATGATTATAAAGTGAGGACATTTGTTGCAACCATGGACATTTTCACGCACAATCTACTGAGACAGTGGACCCAATTTTAAATGTGGGTGGAGGGTAGGAAAACGTATGTCCCCTTAGTGTTCCCCCTTCCCCCCACCCAAAAAAAAACTAACCAGTACCATTTCCAGATCTTGGCTGATTTTAACCCATTCTGTGCATCATTCCCTTTGGCTGTGGTGGGGGATGGGGGTGAGATATGGAGTGGTGTTTAAAATAAAACTCTCAGGCATAAGCAAGACCAACTGTCCCCTCATCTGCCTAAAACATTCACAACAAATTGATTCTGCCCAGGATAAATCTCAATAGGGTGGAAAATCTAGACTGCATATAAAGAACTCGTAAATTAACATTTGCTTTAAATAAGTTATTTTTCAAGTCATTTGCATAGGATTTGATGGTTATGTATCAAATCTTTTTTAGTCACAGTTATTGCAAATGTAGAATGTTGTCTGAGAGGGAGTAGCTCAAAAGATTATTATAGTTAAATATTTTAGAATCACCTTCATCTTAATGTTTCTCAAGTTTAAGGGTTCCTCGTTGACATAAAGGAAACAATGTCCTCCTTTATTTCATTAGGTTACTACAACCTCAAGATAGAACAGTGGCTGGCATCACCGTATTTCCCATGTTTGCTCCTAATGCAACCCTATTGCACATTTGGTTGCTTCCTTCCCCACCTGCACACAGATCATCATTAATTAATTCAGTCTAAATGTAACCTGAAAGTACCTGAGAGAGCAGTGCTGCAACAGAAGTACCATGCCATTCAACATGGTTCAGGAAAAGATTTCTGAATGCACGAAAGCTTGTTCAGATTCGATTTCGGAAATGGTAACTGTTGCACTGTGGAAAGTCAAAGAAATGAGAGGATGTTTATTACACACTGCATCACATCCCTATTGGGCACAACTCATGGTACAAGTTCAAAGTGCGACTGTGGATGCCGTTGTGTAAATCAAATTCAAGTTAATACCAGCTTTTACCTATTTTGTATTGTTGTACCAGTGGGGAAAGTGGCAGCCTACAAGAACGTCACTTCCAGAAGTGAACCACATTCACTACCATTGTTAGAGAGTCCTAGAGTTCGATATCAATTAAATCATATGCCCATTCAGCTCTCCAGTGCAATATGGTTTAAAGTACCAAAACAATCTTAATATTACACAGCTTTTCAGGAAAATTTATTTTACCATGCTAAACTGAAATATAAGGGGTTTATAAGGCCTTGTTTATTATACATTGATCACAAGTATAACTTTGTAAGTATATTAAAATAGAAACTTTAATAATACAATACATAATCACACTGAGGTTTTGTGAAATTACAATGTGCAGTGGTTTATGAAACCAACTTTTGCAAGTAGGGATGTTGTTGAACCCAGGTGAGTGCTTTTAGCAATGTAGGGTCAGGTTAATGGAAACAAAATATTGAACATTGAAGCGTTCTGGCAAATTTCCAACATGAGCACAATCACCATTAAAGATCAATGTTGGCCAACCTCCAAAGCCAAGCTAAAACAGTTCATTGTACGGATGTTAAATCTTACAAATGCTCAATTGCCATTTGACTGCACACATTAAGTTAATGTGTTATTGTAGATGATAAATGTTTTGGTTGATAGAATGGAATTGAGGACGGGGAGGGGGGGGGTGGGACCACAGAGCTAGCCTGCAGGCTGTTCGGCCAAGGACTACCATAAAGAAAAGAACAAAACAAAACGGTTCAGCAGAGTATTGAGCAACATTGGCATTGCATATCCAGAAAGCAGCCGAGAGGCACTATTCAGATTTCAAACAGCTACCTAGTTTTTGAAGGGGAGGTAACTCATTGTAACCATTATAAAATGGCACACCAATAATCTTCACAAATCTGCTCAGAGGATAAAATTAAATGAGCGCTAAATCTGTTGTGTAAGCATTACAGATACAATATTGTATAACCTGAAATTTTAATATAGTTGCTTGAATTAGTTCTGTTCATATTGTGTACAATATTACCTTTAAATCTGTCCAATTTTGTTCTCAGTACAATGATATATTTACACAGGTCAAATTAGGGCTTATTTTATGTTGAAGTATCTTTGAAACCTAAATGTGTTGCAGAAAGAAAATGTTTTTTCTGTCAACTGTTGAAATGTTGTTTTGATTTTTCCTTTAGTTTGTGGTTGTTTGGAGTACATCTTTGAAGAGCAATAAAAACATTTATACTGAAGAGTGTTGATTTTGCATTCTAAAAGTGAACCAAAAATATAGATCTTTTAGAGACAATGTGATATGAAAGGTCAAAGTGCACAGAAGACCTACGGCCAAGTAAAATGTCACTGGAGATCACAGAACATTAGAATATCTGGAGATAGACACAACATGCTGGAGTAACTCAGCGGGACAGGCAGCATCTTTGAAGAGAAGGGATGGGCAACTTTTCGGGTCGAGACCCTTCTTCAGACTTGTATCTGGGATCAGTTTATGTATTCAAAATCTACTTCCTACAAGTGAAATAACTTGAGGCAATCTCAATCTGTTCCTTAGTGGGTGCAAGTGTACAACACAGAACCAGCTATAACCCATCAAACTTTCCACCAAATTTCCATTAATGAAGCTTTTCAGTGGACCAGCCTATGCTGTTATTTGCCCTTTGACTGTCTTCTCTCATTATGATTTTTCAGTCTCCACCTCACGTCTCTCCACAAGTAACTTAGTCAACTGAAGCACATTCCTGTACTGGTTCCAGCATGGTGACAGGCAGATTAATCTTTTTGATTCAACTGTTTAACACATCAGGAAATTCTGATCTAATTTTGTGGTGTGGTGCAAATTAAACTATTAAATGATTGACAAGGCAACTTGAAGCCAATGCGCTGCAACACATGCTCCGTAGCAATCTGAAGTTTGTGAGGAATGTGAAAACAAGCAAAATCTCAGAGAAAAACAGCTTATAATAAAATGGAGGGCGGCATGGTGACACAGCAGTTAGTGCTGTTGCCTCACTGTTTCAGGAACGTGGGTCTGATCCAACCTCAGGTGCTGTCTGTACATTCTCTCCGTGTGTGTGTGTGTGTGTGTGTGTGTGTCTTCTGGATCCTCCAGTTTCTTCCCACATCCCCAAAGATGTACGAGGGCCAGTTACCCAGAACCGAGATTCATGGCAAAAGGAACCAAAAGGGAGAAGGGGATGTGGGGAAGAGAGGGAGGGGGGGAAAGAGTGGGAGGGGGGGGGGGGAGAGGGGAGAGGGAAAGAGAGAGGGGGGGGGGGGGGGGGGGCAGAGGGAGGGAGAGGGGGAGATAATACATCAGGGCAGTAAGGGAATGGGATTGATCTCCTGCGAGCCAATGGCTGAGTTGTTTCCTATTATTTCTGTATTAGTACAATCTCAACACTCCAGAAACCATTACAAGGAGTAGAAAATTAGGTTGGTTTTATTTGGAGACACAAGAGGAGCAGTTTTTCCATTCAATACCCATCCCCCAAATTACATTAACAAAAATGCCAAAGTTTAGCTCTCGCATCCTTCCGACTCAGTGTCCTCAGGACAAGCCACCTTCACTGTGCTATAAATCTCAACTGAAACAATACACCAGCGTTGCATACCTGGCCTTTCACTGCCTCAGGCATGGAGTTTTTATGAGCTCATTTTGGAACTTTTGCTACCCTTCTATCCCTTCCTCAAATACTTCTGGAAATCTAAAGACATTGAAGTAGGAGGAAGCAAACTTTTATTGGCACTCAAAGTCACGCAACAGCACTCGAGCTTCATAGAGTTGAAGAGGGAAGGCTATAAATCAATGGACACCACCTGCAAGGTTCAACAGTGAGGTTGTTCCTGGTGCAGCCTTTCACTTTGTGACTCATTTTCTTTTCCAATATAAAATCGCTCATCTCCCCAGGAGGCACTATGTATGACAGCTCAGAAAGTGGCAATGGAGCTCCTTAACAACTACCAATTTTCCATGAGTAAGCCTACTGGACAAGCTTGCACAACTTTCAAGAGGGATGGCCAAACAGTGGTTAGGAGCAGGAACCTAGTTGATTCTCTTTCCTCACCGTTGCTCTGTGCAACTCTGGTTCTGAATAAAAGCAAGCAGCTTAATAGAGACTAACGTAGCAACTTGATCTGTATGGCAAGGAAAATTTCAAACTGAGGTTTGCCAGCAAGTTTGCTGACTCGTGTTGAACAGCTCATATTCCGCAGTAAGACTGATTACAACAGTGGTACCATAATTATAACAGCATCTCTGAATATACCAAACCTCGCTGTGGCTGCCGACTACTATATCTATCCTCTTATAAACTTGTCCTCGCCCTCAACAACTTCTCTTTTGACTCCTCCCACTTTCTCCAAGTTAACAGGTGTAGCCATGGGCACTCACATGGGCCCCAGCTATGCCTGCCTTTTTGTTGAACAATCCTTGTTCCAGGCATACACTGGTCCCATCCCTCAACTTTCTCCGTTACATTGACGACTGCATCGGGACTGCTTCCTGCATCAGCGTAGAATTCATGAACCTCATCACTAACTTCCACCCTGCCCTCAAATTCACCTGGACTATCTCTGACACCTCTCTCCCCTTTCTTCATCTCTCTGTCTCCATCACAGGAGACAGACTATTACCTGATGTCTACTACAAACCTACCAACTCCCCACACAAGAACAATTCTCCTGGTCTTCATCTTTCAACTCACCAGTTTCCACATCTAACACATCATCCTCCAACATTTCCGTAACCTCCAATGTGATCCCACCACAAATCACATCTTCCCATCTCCACACCTTTCCGCTCCCTCTGCAACTCCTTGGTTCACATCCCCTTCCACCCCCTCCCCAGGTACCTTCCCCAGCAATTGCTGAAGATGCAACACCTGTCCTTACACTTCCACCCTCAACTCCATTCAGGGACCCAGACAGTCCTTCCTGGTGGGACCGAGGTTCTCATGCGCCTGTTCTACTGCATTCGGTGTTCCTGATGTGTCCTGTACATTGGCGAGACGAAACATAGACTCAGCGCCCACTTCGCTGAAAGCTGATGCTCGGTCTGCCAAAGCCAAGTGGATCTCCCAGTTGCTAACCATTTAAATTCTCCTTACCATTCCCACACTGACCTTTCTGTCGTAGGTCTCCTCCATTGTCAGTGAGGCCACATGCAAATTGGAAGAGCAGCACCTCATATCTCACTTAGGCAGCTTGCAACCCAGCGGTATGAACGGTGAATTTTCTAATTTTGCGTAACTTTTACAAATACCTCCCTCCCCTGTCCTTCCTCTACTAAAGGTCCATTAACCAGCTCCAGTTTGCAACAATGTATTCCTCTTGGCCTCACACCCGTCTCCAGCCAACAATTCAGCCGATCATGGAACCTCCTTGGAATCTGTTGCTGGCCCCAACTTGTCCTGTTTTCCCCCCACCTTGGTTTGTTTCCTTTCCCATGCACTCCCCCAACTACAATCAGTCTGAAGATGGGTCCAGGCCCAAAACGTCACCTAGCTGCCCGATCAGCTGAGTTACTCAAGCATTTTGTCTCTTTGGTATAAACCAGTATTTGCAGTTCCTTTTTATTACTACATCTATTATTCTGCCTGCAGTGAGATTACCCTCATGATCAAATACTCCATCAACAACAGAGGGGTCATCTGAGTGAGGTACTAGAGAAGGCCCATGGACTGGTACCTCAGGAGTGATGGTTCGAGCGGTAAAATGAATAACCAAACGTGAAACGCAAACTCCTCAGATATACTAGCATTCGCTATCACCACCTATAAGTTGATGAAAGAATGTATTTTGGAACACATTCAATTAAGTAAATTAATTGTTACCTCTCAGATCTTCACAAAGAACCCAGGGATGGGAACAGTATAAGATTTGATCCCACACCCTTTAGATGCAAATTATTTAAGATTCCTTGTTTTAAGACCAGTTTTTCCCCCACATGGAACAGATGTGAGGAGGAAGACCCCTACCTGTTCTCCATAAACCAACAACAACACCTTTAGGAATTCCACTCTAATTACTGTTTATTCTGCTCTGGTGGCAAAATAGGGCTAAACTGTTTAACCCTTCCCAACCCAGGCTCCAAGGACAGATACATTGAATTTTAAAAACTTTCCAACTTTTCATAAGCCCTTTCTTTCTTCACTATACCTTTACTTCAGCAATGAGTTGTTGGAGAAACATTGAACCACGTCACTGCAAAACTGACCATCACCTGCTGCCAACTTAGAGCTGCCAAATATTAGTCAATGTTGTTCTGACCCATGATTAAATAGTGGAAAATCTCAGCTTTTTGCAGCCGTTCAGAAGACAGTTTGAAGTCACATATCAGTTAGAGCAAGGCTTAGAGACAATATCACCTTCGTGAGTTAGCCTGCTGCTTGAAATAACCGACAGTTACAGCAGAAGTGTAGAGCCAAACGGATTATTTCTGTGCTGTACAACTCAAGTGGGCACAAACCATCAAACTCTACACCCTATTATGAGAGAAAAGGGGAAAATTCAGTTTGGCCAGGTGCAAAATGATTGATAATAGATCAGCTGCTTGTTCGGTGATCCTCCTTTCTAATTTGCAAGTCGTTACTAAAGCGGCGGTTGAAAGGTTGGCCTCTGATAGCCTGAGAGCTGGGTGGGGGTTGGGAGAAAAGAGCAAATAGAAAAGCTCCAGAGGGAATAGCACTGGCAAAATATTGCAAAAAAAGAGCAAGGCTGGGTGGATTTTTAAAAAACCATTCTGTGCATCAGAAGCAGAGAGCTGGGAGAGGGACTGACGACACCTTGCTAAGTAGATACCGCTGGATTCACATAACTGGTACTTTTTGCTCTGATTCAAGCATTTACATTTATAAAGCTTTTAGACTCACATGTACCCGCTTGCTATTGCAAAATACCAAACATCAGAAATGTCACTCTGAACAATGTGATTAGGAAACTTCTGCAAGATGCATTGAAGATAACTCTTGACACAAAATGAATTATAGAATAAAGTTTACTGGCAATTGAGGGGGGGGGGGGGACAAGGAACAAAGCAAAAGTAGTACCATTAGTGCCATGAAAAGAGCTGTTGAGCTTGAAGACATCAGTTGGAAGAGCTGGTGTTGTCCTCAAAAGAGTTAAACACTTGGTTGTAAAGGGAATTGTGAGAAAGGAAACTCTGTTTCATTCTCTCATCTACCTGCAAGGAGCTATTTAACAGAGCAAGCGGAACTAGTGGGGACGTGTGAAGAGACAACAGTCACCCTGCACATCCCAGTTTCCTTCAATTCTCCCAAGATAACACTAAAATCTATACTCTGATTTTAAAGGATAGCAGCAAGATCCTTTGTACTGCGAGATTTCTTCAGCTGAAACCACTTTCATGTTTGAATATTTACAATCAAATATCTCAGCACATTTATAAAAACAAGTCTGTGTGTATAACACTCGATCAAAAAAGGCACAAAACTGCTGCAGATACAGTGGAACAAGAGAACAATACACATTTACATAGGACAGGGGTGACATTAGCATTGTTTACTATTTATCCACTTCCTTAATGAAGGAGTACACTTTAACAGGAGGAACGTGGTGGGTAGGGCAAGTAATTTGACAATGCATGACAAATTGATTCCTACACATGCCACAATTTGCTACAACAGTACCTTGAGTATTTTACACAAGGTCAAATGTGTCACAGAACCTAGCTTGAGGGCTAAATTACATACCAGTTATATATTTTTTCCTATTTTACCCAAACATTATATCCAAAAATACACTGCAACAAGGCCTGTTGAATCATTGGGTTCATTTTTAACTGATTGCTTACATAGCAAATGAAATCAAACTAAAACACACCTCTGTAGTGGAAACACTGAATTGATTATCCTAATTTATCCTAATCAAATGATAATATTCTTCAGCATCCCTTCAATCTCAAAGATCTGAAATGTCTTTGCTGGAGGCTTAAACTGTCCAGAATCTCTGCATTATGGAGAAAACTAGTTTGCAAGTTTCCCCGAGCAAGAAGGAAAGATGCAGCCAAAATGTTAACTTCGATATACTGTCACCAGTGCAATCAAGTCCACTTCTTGAATGATTCAGTGTAGGACAGTTCTTCAATTTAATTTGAAAGTTGCTCTGACCCAAAATAAAATTACAGGTAGTTAAGCTGCCCACTATTCAAAGGCAGAAGCAGAATTAAAAAACCCTTTTAAAATGTAAAGAATATCTGAGGCATACTTCAGATGGGAAAGTGGATATAGCTCAACACTGAGGCCGTTCTGGAAATGCGAGGGAGAATATGGGCTGAATGGGTTCCTTCCATAATATAAATTTCTAAAGCTCCAAGTCGGACAAAATAGAAGTAAAATAAAAAAGCATCCAATCTCAAGAGCACCCCTCCTGCACCAGCATATTTTCCGAATTTCCCTTATAACCCACCTTCTGATCTTCAGATAAAGGTTACCTAATTAGTGCTAAACCATAGGCAATTATGTGCTGTATGCCAATACCCCACAAACAACTCACTTGAGAATGTCCAAATTCATTTTTCAAGATGCTTACAGTCCAAAGTAGAATTTCAAACTCTGTCTGGAGTCAGTAAAGATGCGAGAAATCAGTTTGTTTTATAACCACTTTCCACCATATCCATTAATACACTCGAGACTTCGAGACATAGGGAAACATGTTGTGACAATTTTCTTTCTGTGGGGTCGAGGCATCAACGATGAAGATCCAAATTTTGTTTGCTGCGTTGTATTGAATTTGCAGCAGCACCATATGGCCTCAGCATCCATAGGCCTTCTGTTCCGTCACCTCTGCTACAAGTGTACACAGTGTAAACACAGGATCCTGATCAGCTGCTTTTTAGCTAACCATGGCAAGCTACACTCACATTTACCATCGTGTTTGCACGAGTGATCGGATGGACAACGGACAGAAAATGTTACAGGCGAGTCAATGACAGCATGCTGGATAGAGGCCATGAAATGTTGGAGTCAGGCAGGCAAGAGAAGACTTGCAACAATGCCTCTACAGTCCAATATCCTGCTGCAAAAACAAAAACCAGGCGTGGTATGACATGATATCATGTAAACAAGGAAACAAATATTATACTGCCAGATATGGAAGAAGCTGGACAGAATGAAATGCCCGACTGTAGAATTTGTATTAGAGATCATATACAAAGAAAATTTTAAGACGACAAAGAATATTGGCACATGAATTTGTAGAAAATGTAGTCCAGCAACTTGAAATGTTGACTTTATTGGGGGACTGGAGGGTGTTTTTTCTTCAAATGAGGAAACAAGCTTTAAACCAATTACAATTCAAACTATTCACGTGTGTGGATACATCTAACATGAAAATTGCAAATTTATCAAGTAGTGAAATGGTGCTTAGACAAGGAGTTTTACATCACATCACACTACCTGCCAGTCTGTAGGAAACAAGTCACCAGGTTTATATCACATACCACCCATTCTGATCAAATATTTTATTGTTCTAGTAAATCAAGGCCTGTTAGAAGACAGAGTTGGAAAGAAATGAGGGAATGGAATGTCACGTTTTTCTTAATGGATAGTTAGGTGGTTGCAGACTAAAATGCTTTGGGCCACCTGAATTTCAAAAAGAAAATGCTGCACAACAGGATTTAGCAGGTTATTTCATGTCTGTACACGACACACTGGATATCACCCAATGCTATTTTACTATCCAATTCCCCATGGACCAGCTAACCTGTCATTAGTCCCTTTTGCTATTTAGCAAAATAAACAAAACTCAGTGGAACATTAAACAAAAATCCCACCATTAAAAATTGGAAAAAAAAGTACTTGCTGCTGGTTGCCATGATCAAAGTAAAGCCAACAATGAAGCAAATGAGACACAAATTAACTTCATTTCTTGATTGCACACACAAGCTTGTAGTCTCAATTACTTCAGTTATTTCTATTTAAAAAAACATAGCTAGCAGGGAGTGTACAATGATCAGACAAATACCTGTGCACAATCTTGGTACAACTTGTGTCTTAAACTAAGTTACCCTGGTCATCAGGTTTTCACCACCTTTGGGTTGGAAAGAGAATGAATAATGACCGAGTCATGTGGTATGCAGTATAAATTAGGAAACAAATCAGATGGATGGCAGTTGATGTATACAATGGTAACCAACATCTCTAAACCCATTTCATCTGATGCCAACACTCAAATATCAGAAAATATTAACCGCCATCTGTCTCTCTCTCTCTCTCTATATATATATAAAACAAAATCACATATCTACTACCCCTTTGCGTTCAATAGAATTGAAATATTCCACACCGGGCTGAGGAATAGGTTGTATGGTGCATCTTCTCCAAGTAGCCTTATTTCTAGAACTGCTTCCATCATGTGTCTGGCAGAGTACATATTGAAGAAGTTCCCACAATCTTATTCACCCCCCCCCCCTCCCCTATCAGGGTTTTAATTCGCTTAAATGTTTAAAAACATGGTGCGGCAATAGTATCATGACAAATAAATCACGTGCACTTTCATTTACAAATCAGAATTTTTTTTCCAGCTTGCACTGTTTTTAAACAAAAGCAACCTCTTTAATTAACAAATTTCACTCAGTTGTACAGTACCTGCACAAAGCTCCACTAAGATTATCTCTTGGCTGCAACAGTGATGCGCAGTCCATGCCATTGCAGCATCTTATTCCTCGAGGCAATTGTACAATCTAGCAGTTGTAATTAAATAAGTCATCTAATTCCGGACATCTTGCAAACACCATTACTGCAAACTGATACACAATAGGGAAATAAAGCACATTTTCAGTTTAAAAAGTATCCTAAAAAAAATCTACTTGATACACATTTAAAATATTCTTGGTAAAAAAAAAAGCAAGGTGTTATCAGACAATCCCAAAACGTTCTGCTCTTTTCCTCTTCTTTGCCTGGGGAAAAAAGGAATGGAAAGGTTTAGGTTTATTATTGTCACGTGTACAAAGTAGAGTGAAAAGCTTTGTTTGCATGCTATCCAATCAGATAAGATAATACTATACATACGTGCAAACAAGTCAAACTCAAGAGCATTAGGTGGAGCAAAGTGGAAGATACAGAGTGTAGAATATAGTTCTCAGCATTGTAGCACATCTCAGTTCCAGAGACAAAGTCCAATGTCAACAATGGGGTAGAGGCGAATTGGACAGTACCCTAGCTTATGGAAGGATCGTTCAGAAGCTTGATAACAGAAGGGGTGATTTACAATTACGATAATTTTCTTATTACCGGCAGTTTCCTGGTTACTAATGCCCAGCTAAGTGGCATGCCTACATACGATCAAGCTCCCGTAATATAAATTCAAAAGTCTGACATTCCTCCCTACAGATGGCAAAACTACACTCATCTTTCTCTCAACTGATAGTAATTGTTCTTTCTTACCAATCTTATGTTTTGATACCATTCATTACAATGCTGTGGTAATACAGTTATCATATCAAGCGAGTTCTATGTATTTACAGATAAAACTCGACTTACAGATGCCTGTACAAAGGGGACCCATTCATTACCTGGGAACAGCCTGTTCATTAGATCAACTCTAATGATCTAACTACTATGATGGTTATACCACTATGACAACTCATGGATCAATGGGTGATCAGGACCCTCATATCCACCATCATTCTCTTCCAGATGGAATAAATTATGCACAGCCTGTGGAAGGTTTCTATAGCATATTTAATGCTATACCAACAGCCGCTTAACTGGAATGCAATTAAATCCAATTAGTCCACACTGCGAGCTTCATGTGAAGAAGGAATTGAATTGCACCTTGGTGTACATGACAATAAACTGAGCAGAATATACAAATGAGAGGAGCCCATTGAGACAGTTCTTGCATTCCATGGTGCCACAGCTGATCTATATCTGAATTCCACCCACCCATGGTCCCATCGCCTATTGAACCCTGCACTGACAAAAGTCTATTCATCTTTGATTTAAAATAATT
Organism: Amblyraja radiata; assembly: GCF_010909765.2. NCBI lineage: Eukaryota > Metazoa > Chordata > Chondrichthyes > Rajiformes > Rajidae > Amblyraja > Amblyraja radiata. The sequence continues at coordinate 8,216,640 of NC_046001.1, read as the reverse complement.
AAATCAAGACTTTGTCAGTTATAATCATATTACATTATTTAATCACTTCATAGATTTCAAAGTACTAAAACTAACAGCCAAAGGTTAATTTATGCAACTGATTATGAACAAATTTAAAGGGCAGAGCTGGTGGGTTTCCAAAGTGTTAGATAATTGTACTAGTTTGATTACCTCCACATCATCTCCACCTCCTCCTGAACTGGTCACAATTCCAAATCGCTCCTTCCTCTTCTTCATCTTCTCGTCATCTTCAGTCTACAAGAAAAACAAATACACATTAAAGATTGTGATCAAAATTGTTCGAGGGCAGAAATATTCAGCTCAACAGGCCTGCACAATGCAACATAATACAAGGCAGACATTAGTACTGAAGAATTGACACTGGAGTAAAACCAGAGGACTGGGATTGTACTGCGGCCAAAAATCATTAAAAATTTGAAATGAATAGGTCAAAAAAGATTCATAACAGCTAATGTATTGCACAAGTTTCAATGTTTCCTGTGCCTCCAGGACAGCAAAGGGTTAATGTAAAGTAATTCTTCAGTTAAACCCAAGTAAAGCATAATGACATTGGTGGGGCAGATAATACACCACTGCATTAAGAATTCATGTAGTCATGTCTCAATCAGCTAGAAATAGAAAACATATAATTGGATATCAAACTTTCAGAATATCCCTTATTAAATGGCTACAAGACTCTAAATGCTCTAGTTTATTGGTAATACACCTCTTTTGATGCACGCAAGTAAAAAAGACCCTGAAATTCAGCCTCCCAGCTTTCACTGTTTTGCAAACATCACTCATCAGTGCAACACAAAGCAGCTTCAAAATGGTGAAGTATGCTATGCTGAATTAAGCAGGACAATCTGTTGGTATCAAGTGAGATTCTGCCCTATTAAAGGGACTCAAGTACAGAATAGCCATGTCTTGGGTATGTAGCAATTTGAAAGACAAACAAGAGGCTCTTACTGATGACAAATGATTTAGTGTTGACGATACCAACAAACAACAGTACAATGTGATAGGCCGACTTCTTGGATTAGAATCAGACCCCTGAAAAGTAGATTTTCAATTCAAAAGCAACACATTAAGTTGGAACCAGGGGGAACAAAACAGACTGTTCTCAGTACCCTTTTCTCCTCAGGTCTACAGGCTGCATTTCAAGCGCTTATTGGCAGTGTTGCTCTCGAGCTTCTCTCGGATGTCATAATGCTTACCTGACATTTGGCTCTGCAGAAACAGCAATTTTCTCCAATTCAGTAAGTGGGAAGGACAGAGTTTGTGTCTTTGGTTCCTGGCATAATTGTTCCCCAATTTCCCCCAGATTTGTGTCCACCCTGCGATTGCATCCAAGATGTATGTTTTTGATTCCAAGTCCAAATAGTTACAAACCGCAAACAAAGTTCCAGCACTGATCCTTGTTGTACCTTTCCACCTTACCCCACTGTTTAATGTCGATGCCCAATAACTAGCTATTCTACCACTCACCTCCTAACTCTATATTTTCTCCGAGTGTGTGCAGCACCTTACTAAATACCTTCTGGAAATGTAGATAACTGACATCTAATGAATTATCCTTATCTATTCTTTCCATACAACTCAGAATACTGTTCCCTCAATCTCTCCTTTAGCTCCTTAAACTCACCTCTGACCAAGCTTTGGTCATTTGTCCTGGTAGCACATTATGCCACTCAAGTCCTTGATGCTAAAGGCACTACATAAATGCGAGGTATTGCTGTGTACTATTTCGTAAGGTGGCGCAGCGGCAGAATTGTTGCCATACAGCAAATGCAGCGCCGGAGACCCAGGTTCGATCCTGACTACGAGACTACGAGCTGTCTGTACGGAGTTTGTACGTTCTCCCCGTCACCTGCGTGGGTTTTCTCCGAGATCTTCGGGTTCCTCCCACACTCCAAATACGTACAGGTTTGTAAGTTAATTGGCTTGGTGAATGTAAAAATTGTCCCCAGTGTGTGTAGGATAGTGTTAATTTGCGGGGATCGCTGGTCGGCGCGGACCCGGTGAGCCGAAGGGCCTGTTTCCATGCTGTATCTCTAAACTAAATTAAAATCTAAACATTTTTTTCCCAACGGTGCTGGACAAATTTGAAAAATTGAAAACCCCATAATAGAGTCATAGAGTGATACAGTATGGAAACAGGCCCTTTGGCCCAACTCGCCCATACCGGCCAACAATGTCCCAGCTACACTTCCCACCTGCCTGCGCTTGGTCCATATCCCTCCAAACCTGTCCTATCCATGTACCTGTCTAACTGTTTCTTAAACAATGGGATTGGCTGATCATCCAACTCAGTATCCCGTACCTGCCTTCTCTCCAGGGGATCAGAGGGTATGGAGAGAAGGCAGGTACGGGATACTGAGTTGGATGATCAGCCATGATCATATTGAATGGCGGTGCAGGCTCGAAGGGCCGAATGGCCTACTCCTGCACCTAATTTCTATGTTTCTATAGTCCCAGCCTCAACTACCTCCTCTGGCAGCTTGTTCCATACACCCTTGTCCCATGTGTGAAAAAGATACCGCTCAGATTCCTATTAAATTTTTTCCCTTGTGTGAGGTGTGGGGGAGGGGGGAGATGGGGTACCACCATGAGGTACCACCTCCAGTTTAAATTCCATTTGGAATATTTTGGAGGACCAAGAAACCAAGAACCTTTCACCTTGAACCTATGACCTCTGGTCCTCGATTCCCCTACTCCAGGCAAAAGACTCTGTGCATTTACCCAATCTATTCCTCTCATGATCTTATACACCTCCAAAAGGTCACCCCTTATCCTCCTGTGCTCCATGGAATAGAGACCCAGCCTACTCAACCTCTCCCAATAGCTCACACCCTCTAGTCCTGGCAACATCCTTGTAAATCTTTTCTGACCCCTTTCAAGTTTGACAATATCTTTCCTGTAACATGGTGCCCAGAACTGAACACAATATTCGAAATGCGGTCTCACCAACGTCTTATACAACTGCCACATGACCTCCCAACTTCTATACTCAATACTCTGACTGATGAAGGCCAAAGTGCCAAAAGCCTTTTTGACCACCTTATCTACCTGTGACTCGACCTTCAAGGAACCATGCACCTGTACTCCTAGATCCCTCTGCTCTACAACACTACCCAGAGGCCTGCCATTTACTGTGTCGGTCCTGCCCTTGTTCGACTTCCCAAAATGCAACACCTCACACTTCTCTGTATTAAATTCCATCAACCATTCCTCCGCCCACCTGGCCAATCGATCCAGATCCTGCTGCAATCGTTCACAACTTGTTAATCTGGCCCTGTATGTTCTCATCCAAATCGTTGATGTAGATGACAAACAGTAACTGGCCCAGCACCGAACCCCGAGACACACCACTAGTCACAGCCATCCAGTCTGAGAAGCAACCTTCCACCATTACTCTCTGCTTCCTTCCATGGAGCCAATTTGCTATCCATTCAGCCATCTCTCTTTGGATCCCATGCGATCTAACCTTCCAGAGCAGCCGACCATGCGGAACCTTGTCGAACGCCTTACTGAACACGTGGACCCTCTCCGTCTCTATCCATAACTATTTTAAACCTAATTGAACTGTGGTCACTGGTTCCGAAAGACTCCTCCACACACACACTTCATTAACTTGCCCTTCCCAATTTCCCAATACTAGATCCAGTGTTGCCCTCTCACGTGTGGGGGCCTCCACATACTGCTTAAGAAAACTCTCCTGAACACCTTTGAAGAATTGCACCCCATCTGAACCCTTCACACTATGATTTTCACAGTCTATATTGGGAAAGTTAAAATCCCCCACTACAACAACCTTATTTGACCTGCAGCTGTCTGCAATCTCCCGGCACATTTGTTCTTCTAATTCCAGTTGACTATTCAGGGGTCTGTAATACACCCCCAACAAAGTGATCATCCCTTTTTTGTTCCTCAGCTCCTCCCATATAATGAGCCTCACTAGACGAACCGTCCGTAATGTCACCTCTGAACACAACCGTGACATCCTCCTTAACCAACAATGCAACCCCACCCCCCCCTCCTGTTTTCCCCTCGCCCTGTCTCTCCTGAAGCTCCTGTACCCCAGAACATTCAGCTGCCAGTCCTGCCCCTCCCTTAACCAGGTTTCAGTCATGGCTACAATGTCCCAGTCACTCGTACCTGTCCATGCCCTAAGCTCATCTGCCTTGCCCGTCAGGCCCCTTGCATTAAAATCCGTGCAGTGTAAACCAACCCTCCTTCCTCGCTCTCCGCGTTTCACGTGCCTATTCTGTCCACTAACCTTTCCCACACCACCCTCCATACAAACTTCTAGCCTCTCACGTGCCTCTGTCCTGCATGACATCCCACCCCCCTGCCAATCTAGTTTAAACCCTCCCGTGTAGCATTCGCAAACCTCCCCTCCAGGATGTTGGTCCCCCTCCAGTTTAGGTGCAACCCGTCCCTTTTATACAGGTCACCCCTGTCCCAGAAGAGATCCCAATGATCCATAAATCTGAATCCCTGCCCCAACTCCTCAGCCACATATTGATTTCCCCTATCTTCCTAATCTTACCTTCACTAGCACGAGGTACTGGAAGCAATCCTGAGATCACTACCCTGCAGGTCCTGCATTTCAGTCTTCTACCAATTCCGTAAATTCTTGTTGCAGAACCTCCTTCCTCTTCCGACTTATATAATTTGTGCCAACATGCACAACAACCTCCGGCTGCTCCCCCTCACTCTTGAGGATGCCGTGCAGCCGCTCCGAGACGTCCTGGACCCTGGCACCAGGGAGGCAACACAACATCCTGGAGTCTCGCTTGTTGCCGCAGAATCTCCTGTCAGCACCTCTGACGATGGAGTCTCCCACCACTATGGCTCTGCCCGACGTCACTCTTCCCCGATGAGCCTTGGCACCAGGATTGGAATCAATCTAGTGTCATCCACTCCCAAGAGGGCATACCTGTTTTCAGTAGGTACAGCCAACTTCTACAATCCACGTTTACTGCTCTTTCTTACAGGCACCCACCTTCACTCTTCCTGTATCCTTGGTGTGACAATCTCACTGTAGGTCTTGTCCAGGAAACTCTCGTTTCCCCAGACAAGACAACTAGTACAGGAGGATTCAACGTAATCTCTTTCCCTTTTGAAACTTCAAATGTTTATACAACATCAGATGACAAGAAGTTTGACAGGAGAACAGATCAGCTTTAGCTACATTAAAGCTGGAGTTGCCATTGCACAAAGTGGTGTAAAGTTGTTATTTACAAAAAAGTCCAAACAACTGAATTTGAAAAGCAGCTTCTCAAACAGGAGCAAAGTTTTTACACCAAATAAATTCTTTCGCACTGTATGCATGATGTTGGTTGAACCGCACTGGTGATAAATAATTTACTTTGTGGCAATGTAAACTTATTTTCTTGCACTTGCTTCCATCAATGCAACTTACACTGAGAAACTAATGGCTAATGGCCCATGTAACACAGAGGGCCATTGGAGATATATATATATATATATCTCCAATGGCCCTCTGTGTTACATGGGCCATTAGCCATTAGTTTCTCAGTGTAAGTTGCATTGATGGAAGCAAGTGCAAGAAAATAAGTTTACATTGCCACATATATATCTATATCTATATCTATATCTATATATACTAGACCAAGTGCAGACACGTTGGGTCTGTTCCCCCAACGTGCGGTTGGGGGGGCGGCATGCAGCATCACACACACTAACTATCCCCCCCCCCTTGATATTATATTAATATTAGTAATTTGCTCCTTTTACCCCATAACCACCCTATCTACTGACGCATAGCCCCCAACTTGCAGTCACATCTAGAGAGGAGGGGGGGGGCAGAGAGAGAGGAGGGGGGGGGGGGGGCAGAGAGAGAGGAGGGGGGGGGGGGCAGAGAGAGAGGAGGGGGGGGCAGAGAGAGAGGAGGGGGGGGGGGCAGAGAGAGAGGAGGGGGGGGCAGAGAGAGAGGAGGGGGGGCAGAGAGAGAGGAGGGGAGGGGCAGAGAGAGAGGAGGGGGGAGGGGCAGAGAGAGAGGAGGGGGGGGGGGGCAGAGAGAGAGGAGGGGGGGGGGGCAGAGAGAGAGGAGGGGGGGGGGCAGAGAGAGAGGAGGGGGGGGGGCAGAGAGAGAGGAGGGGGGGGGGGCAGAGAGAGAGGAGGGGGGGGGGCAGAGAGAGAGGAGGGGGGGGCAGAGAGAGAGGAGGGGGGGGGGCAGAGAGAGAGGAGGGGGGGGGGGCAGAGAGAGAGGAGGGGGGGGCAGAGAGAGAGGAGGGGGGGGCAGAGAGAGAGGAGGGGGGGGGCAGAGAGAGAGGAGAGGGGGGAAGAGAGGAGGGGGGAAGAGAGGAGGGGGGAAGAGAGGAGGGGGGGAAGAGAGGAGGGGGGGAAGAGAGGAGGGGGGGAAGAGAGGAGGGGGGGAAGAGAGGAGGGGGGAAGAGAGGAGGGGGGAGAGAGGAGGGGGGGGGACGAGGAAGGGGGGGGAAGAGGAAGGGGGGGGAAGAGGAAGGGGGGGGAAGAGGAAGGGGGGGGAAGAGGAGGGTGGGGGGGGGGGAAGAGGAGGGGGGGGGAAGAGGAGGGGGGGGGGGAAGAGGAGGGGGGGAAGAGGAGGGGGGGGGGAAGAGGAAGGGGGGGGGGAAGAGGAGGGGGGGGGGAAGAGGAGGGGGGGGGGGAAAGAGGAGGGGGGGGGGAAAGAGGAGGGGGGGGGAAAGAGGAGGGGGGGGGAAAGAGGAGGGGGGGGGGAAGAGGAGGGGGGGGGGGAAAGAGGAGGGGGGGGAGAGAGGAGGGGGCGGGAAGAGAGGAGGGGGGGGGGAAGAGAGGAGGGGGGGGGTGGGAAGAGAGGAGGGGGGGGAGAGAGGAGGGGGGGGGGAGAGAGGAGGGGGGGGGAGAGAGGAGGGGGGGGAAGAGAGGAGGGGGGGGGAAGAGAGGAGGGGGGGGGAAGAGAGGAGGGGGGGAGAGAGGAGGGGGGGAGAGAGGAGGGGGAGAGAGGAGGGGGGGGATGAGAGGAGGGGGAGAGGAGGGGAGAGAGGAGGGGAGAGAGATAGAGGGGGAGGAGGGGAGAGAGGAGGGGAGAGAGGAGAGGAGAGAGAGAGGAGGGGGGGGGAGAGAGGAGGGGGGGGAGAGGAGGGGGGGGAGAGGAGGGGGGAAGAGAGGAGGGGGGGAGAGAGGAGGGGGGGGAGAGAGGAGGGGGGAAGAGAGGAGGGGGGGAAGAGAGGAGGGGGGGAAGAGAGGAGGGGGAAGAGAGGAGGGGGAAGAGAGGAGGGGGGGAGAGGAGGGGGGGAGAGAGGGGGGGAGAGGGGGGGGGGGGGAGAGGAGGGGGGGAGAGGAGGGGGAAGAGAGGAGGGGGAAGAGAGGAGGGGGAAGAGAGGAGGGGGAAGAGAGGAGGGGGGAGGGAGGGGGGGGGGGGGGGAGTGAGGGGGGGGGGGGGGGGGGGAGAGGGGGGGGGGGGGGGGGGGGGGGGGGGGAGGGGAAGAGGAGGGGGGGGGGGGGGGGGGGGGGGGAAGAGAGGAGGGGGCCAAAACCGGTCAAGAACAGAGATTTAGTAATATAGATTTTTTAAATTATAAAGTAACCTCAATTTAATTCACTAGCATCCCCCATCAAAAATAACTTGCTTAAAGCAAATCCTTATCAAGTTGCACGCAACGACAACAATGCTCTGAAGGTGGGAATATGGATCACGGCAGCAGGACAAATTAGAAGAAATTCTCTCCAACCCTACTATAAAAATAAAAAAAAGTCTGAAGAGGGGTCCTGACCCAAAATATCACCCATCCATGTTCTCCGGAGATCCTGCCTGACCCACTGAGTTACTCCAGCACTTTGTACCTATTCCATGTTCTCCAGAGATGGTGCCTGTCCCGCTGAGTTACTCCAGGACTTTCTTTTATTGTAAACCAGTATCTGCAGTTCCTTCTTTCTACATTCAAATTGCCCTGACGCAAGTAGTCAACTCAACATTGCAAATTAGTCTTTAAACACCAAGAAAATGACATTTAAAACAAATAATTTGAACATCTGACTAACATAAGGAACATTCGGAAATTACAAGTCTCAAAATAACTCCAAAGTATATTTTAGTACATCTTGAGAGAAGCACTTGGATTCAATTTGCAGTGTAAATAAAAACAGAACAAAGCAATTGAGTGAAAAATAAAACTTAAAAAGTCATAAGAGGAAGGAGAGAAAACAAAATCACAGTCAGCCTCTCTTGCCGTTGAAGTCCATTTTCTCCACATTCAAATACTAGAATTGTTTTTTTGGAGAATGCACCTTGGATGCAGACAAATAAAGAGAACATTTTAATATTACTGGATTGCCAGAGTTTACCGATCACTTTCGAAACTACACAAATGTATTTTTAACGTGTTCAGCATCTCATGGAGGCTGACACCTCAGGGTATCACAGGAAGACATTAAGAAAAATGTGACAGTTCCATGAGGAAAGGATCTTTTTCATTTCAAAATTAGTCTTGAGGAGGAATTTAAAAGGCCGGAGGGAAAGCAGGACTGTACACACACACCTAGCTTTGATGGGCAGGTTTTGTTCATTGGCTTAGATATTTCAATCCCTGGCCCCTCAAGTTTGCATTGTAAGCTGTTACCACTGTGTTATGGAGTGGGATGAAGCAGATCGATACAGTGCTGTGGACAGACAAAGAGACGGTGCACACGTCAATCACAATCAGTCCCTTCGCACAGCAAACGGCCAATGACAATGACAACTTCACTGGGCTACAATTTTTGTAGCTGCCAGTGGTGTTCATCCTGCTGTCAACACTCATTACACCAACTAGCGTGGTTTGACGGAGGGCGCCACAAGAGCTCAGGAGGGGGTAGAAAGAACATATTGTTGCCTTAAGTGGCTCGCACAAGCAGTACTCTTAACACAAAGCCAAATTGTTTGCGGACTCAAGGCAGCAAAAACCGCAGGTGACAGATGGAGCCCATTGAAGTGTGCTGCATAATAAAAGTTTACATTCACTGCATGCACGAAATGGAATGATGGCTGAAATATGTGTAGTTTCAAAAGTAATGGCAACGTGGATATTTAATGCAGAGAAGTGTGGTTTCAGTATAAAGCAAGTGGGTCATTATCTCACAACATGCTGCAAGGAGTCTAAATGGGGACAAAATTTCAAACACCTTATGGTAATTAAACTTTTAAACTTGGTTGGAAAAAAGACAGTAGGTGTTAAACAATTAGTCAGTCTGGCAAAGACAGGTGACTTCCAACCTACAAGCCAGATTTGTCCATCCCCTCCTTTCTGCCATGCATCAAATCAACATTACTCATTGCACTCAACTAGCAATACCACAACCAGCACTTTGCAAAATGCACATTAGGTGCAATATATATTTTCTGAGGTATTATTTATATATTTTGGTCACTGGAAAGCTTCAAACAAATATTGTAACTGTAAGGTGCATCAGCAACAGTTGTAAACGTTAATTAGATTCCAATAGAACAAGACTCAGGTTAGCAACGAGTAATTGGACGTAGGAGTCAACACGCCTCCAATTATTAAATGGAACAGAGGGGATTGACAAATTCAGTTCCTGTTTTGCACTGCAACAGCATTATAAAACAAAGGTCCACTACTCATTTATTCTCTCATTAGGTTTATAAAGCTTTAACAATACATTATATAATGAATGGTTTCAGTAACACAAATAACATCAATATCCAAGAATGATTTCATAAGTGTGTCCCATGACCCAAGAACACTTATCTGTAGCGAACACATTCAAAATTATTTCAAAGCTCATCAAGACAAACACATGTAATCAAAGGTCTCATGTAATCAAAAGTCTATTAGCCAGAACCTCCACTGCAATTCTTCATAATCAATGTGCGCAAATTCCATTAAAATAATAAATGGAATTTACATCCTGCTGAGGTGTGCCATTTCTTTGCAAGTAATGTTTTAAAGTTGCCTTCTTCTCAGTGACTGAAGGGGCCCATCCCCTCCTTAGTTTCATAACAAAGCAATATGAAAAGGAGGAAAAGCGAACAAAATTTGGAAATTAAGCCTATCTGTTTAAAACAATTGCAACTCAACCATTTCCCAGCCCTCGCATGAAAATAAGTTCCAACTAAAAAAACCCAATTTGCATCTTAAATTGAGAGGTGGCACCTACCTTTATTGAGAGTGACGAAACATTCATACCAAATCTTTCAGCCCTCTCTCTCAATTTTTCTGCACTGATCTGAAAATTAAGAGTCATCTCTCAGAATACTTAAGTTTGATGTATTGCAGTCTAGCTAAATTGTACTTCTCCCTCCCAATATGGTCAGAATAACGCCTGCTTTCACCACCTATAATACACTAACATGCACCTTTAAAAGGAGGGTTAATAAAGTGTATGGTCACAAATCGTGGGACAATTAAAAAAATTGATATTCATAAGTCAGACATTGAAGCATGGAGATGAAAAACAATGGTTAATCTGTGCCTTGAATGTGGATGATCTTACAATGGATTGCAAAGGAACACACACAACATTTGAGATCAAGAGATATTGATTGGAAAATATTAAATGCAGGAGATGAAACAAGGATGAAAAACCAGAGAGGCCTTTAAGATCAATTTGAAATAGATATTGGAATTCATATGACTGTAAATAATGTGCTTTTACAAATACATGTAAATTCATATACTCATAAAGGTCAATTCAGGTTAGAGCATTGTTGCATATGATGGACTCCACCTTTAGACCACAGGTTGCAAGCTATTCCAAATGGAAGCCATTTTAAACACTGGACAATCTTCTTTCCAACTTTAGTTCCAGCAAATCAAAAGACTTTAAAACCAAAAACAATTTATTTGTTACCATATTTGATTCCATAGGAGCACAAAGTTTGGAGGGAATAGATCAATTACTCAAAAATGCTGATGCAGAACAAATGAGATACAGGACTGATGGGAAGCATATTCATAAACTCACCACAGGTTTAGTACTTCCAGCAGTACCTGAAAAAGAAAAATTACCCATTTTTACACATCAGCTTGGACAACATTTTAAGGCACGAGAACAGTAAAGACATGCTCAAACATTGACTAGATTACTGTATGGTCATGTCTTTCATGGCCTTGTGTAGCACTGACACTAAGTACTGCATTGCATAGATTAAGTATGCTGGAATAACGTGGGATATTATAATTTAAATTGCAACAGCAAGAAAAACAATTTAATGCACGTCCAACAGAAAGATTTTTTTTTAAATCTTGATACAAATAATCTCTTTTGTTGGATATATTGAGACGGGAAAAATGTGTATTATACATATTAGTTATTTCTCCTCCACCAGTCACTGACATTGCTATTTTAAATACACTGACACCAAGTTTACTAAGTTTGGGGCAGGTTGGATGATGTTGCTGCTCTTGGTTTTCTTTCTCAGGTAAATTCTAAGTTTAATAGCATCTACAATTTTGGGAACACAGTGATTTTGTACTTACCTTTTGTTGCAATAGGTAGCCCAAATCTGTTGTAGAAATAAAGAAAATGGTTAGATTCGCAGAATAGAAAAAGGTACTGTTAGAATCAGCTTGCTCCAAAAGGCCATTTGGGGGAAAAACACAGCAGATTGCTGCATCAATGCTGCCATCTGCTGGACAGTATTTTAATTCAAATAGTTGGAATGGTTTGGACAAATTAGAATTAAAACAGTACAGGAGGCAGCAATTCATGCAGAGCAAGGTCATTGATCTTATTCCCCAGTTCCTTCCCCAAAGCTCTGAAAATATTTCTGCCTTTTCCTATCCAGTTCCATTTTTATAGCCCAGATTGACTATTCTATGTCGATGACAGCAGGGAACAGCTTCGCCGTCGTTACACTATTGAACATATCTCTCGTACTAGGGACAAACTCATGATCTTCAAATCTATTGCGATGTGGCCCTTGCGCTTTTCCCCCCTTTATCTGTATTTTCTCTGTGGCTGTCACACCAGATTCTGCACGTTGTTGATTATCTCTTTTGCACTGCCTGTTGCGCTCATGTACAAAATGACCTGCTGGGATGGTATACAAGAGTTTTTCACTGTATCTTGCTACACAAATCAGGACCCGAACATGTGGCGAGTTCTACAGCATAACCATTCTGCATTAAAATGTTTCCACCCCACTCATTGACCCTTTTGCCCAAAGTTTAAAATCGTGTGTCCTGATCCTTGGAGCAACTACTAATGAGTACACTCTCCCTCTACTTACACCATCTAAACAGTTTTGTACACTGCTTAAATCCCTTGACCGTCACTGCTTCTAGAACAACAGCTTCTCCAATCTAACCTTGTAGCTGAAATACCTCTTTCCTGGTATACATTCTCATTTTCTTAAGCTTCAGCCCCAAATGCTGTCCAAGTGATATTCTCTGTGTTAACTATATTAATTCTTAGCCTCTTCTAATAAATTTTAAATGGCATATTGCCTAAATATCATATTCATTTACACTTCTATTTATGTTACAGACTAATTATCTATGAAAACTGGAGAATGAAGAACTGGAGTTAAGGACGATAGTGGATACAAGTAAATGTGAAAATAGATATTCAAGTAAGCAGGTATGTTTACCATTGCTGCTCACCAATGAACGAGACAATATCTATATAATTGCTCACATCACCCTTGCATGGTGCTCTCTGTATTGGTTACATATGCACAACATATGACAACAGTTCCACTGCCAATATGATTGAAAGTTTATTTTTTTTATTCCCCAACACAAGATCAACACTTCAGTCTTAAGGTTGGAATGTATTTGCAAATCTTAATTTTATGCAATAGTTATTACCGTGCAGCGCGAGCAGCTTTCTTACTCTCAGCTGTCCCTGGCACATTGAAGCGCTCTGCTCTTTTCTTTAGCCTCTGTATGTAGAGAAGAAAAAGATTAAATAACATCAAGTTCTTTGAGAGCAAAAAAAAGAAATTATGGGGGTAATATAATTATACAATACAGTAACTCCAAGTGTATGGAGTACAAATGTAATTTTAAACAAAATAAGTAGTCAAGATTAGGCCAAAACAATTGCCATTGTTGCTGTCATTTTCCCTCCAAGTTGAGATCACCCAAGGGTCACAATCGAGTTACACAATGGCACTTAAAAACCAGACACAAGCTTCAATCCAAGACTTCCCAACTACTTACCGAACTACTGTACCCAAGAGAGTATCCAATATCAAACTCCAATATCACCCATTATTATATTTAAATATGCTTGAGGGAAGGCCTCTGATGATGGTATACAGATACTCACCTGGAACAATCGCCACTTATCAGACAGTAATTTATATTGACCAAACCTCATTCAACACTGATGGTTATAGCACCTTAAATGCTCCATTTTACTTTGGGTAGAAACAATTGTACTCGCCTACCTGCAACCTAGTTCACAGGAAATTGACAAACTTACGAATTCTTTGCATTTGGTTTCAAATAATGCAACTAAAACCTCAAAAGTTCAAAATCAGCCAATGCCACAGGGAGAATGATGTTTAGCGCCATTATAATTTAATGCCAATGACCAGGAATTAGCATATTTACCTGCTGCGTCCATTCAGAGTTTAGTACAGTTATGATAGTGGTCACTTGCTCATAAGACTTTAGCATTGCTATAATCTGCCACAATACAACCAACAAATTTAGCGCATTGTCCAATTTACTGCCACATTTTAGTGTAATTATAGACCGGTGCCACCACTGCCCAATGTAGCGCCATTTCATTCTGAGCCGCCACTAGCCAGTTTAGCATCATTTTGCTCTGAGCCGCCACTGCCCAATTTAGCGCTATTTAATTCGGAGCTGCTAGTGCCATTATAAACCTCCGCCAATGTCCAGTTTAGTGCCGTTATAAAGCACTGCCAATGCAATGTTTAGCGCCATTTTGTTCCGAGCTACTGTTGACCATTTTGCTGAGCCGCTACTACCCAGTTTTGTGCCATTATAAATTGCTGCTTGCTGCTCAGTTTAGTGCCATTTTTGTCAGAGCCGCCAGTGTCTAGTTTAGCATTTCATTCTGCCACTGCCACGTTTAGCATTGTTTCGTTCTGCCGCCACCACTGCCCAGTTTAGCGTCATTATAAGCAGCCAATGTACAGAGATTAATACTGCTATAATGTACTGCAGTTGTCTAATGTTCAGCTGTAGTAGTCTCTTACCTGTGCCGAGGTTAATTGCAACAAGTGCAGAGACTTTAATGCTACTATGGTTATAGAATTTAATGATGCCATAATCTGCCACTAAATTGACTAGAATTTAGTGTTGCCATTGTGCAGAATTTAGCACTTATAATCTTCTGCCAGTGTCTAGATTTGTCACACTTACCTGCAGCCCTTGTCCACACTTTCACTCTTAACTAACTGGTTACACTGTCCAGATATTAACACTGTTGTATCTGCTACCACAGCCACTCGCCTGCGTTTAGTGCTCCTTTTAGATGCTGCAGGAGTCCACTGGAGTCAGCACTGCTATACTTTTCTGCCTTTGTCCAGAGCTCAACAATGTTATTAAACTGTTGGCAACCAGAGTTATGCCCCCCCAATACACTCTTAGTATGTACTTTTCAGTGTTTTTTTGTATTCAAATTCAGAAATATCAGTGAACAAAAGGAATGCGGGTGGATGGGTCCTGCACATACCACAAAGAGCACTGGTAAGGCCATGGGCATGCTGCAGCTGTGCGAAAGTTATGCTGAAAACCTTCTGTTGCGACTCATCAGCAATGTACCTCAACCTATTGCATCACAAACACAACCCACATACGGGTTATACAAGTCATCATGTAATAGGCAAATCACACTCACATGAACACACCAGCTGCAAGTGGTGGAGACTGTGCCAGCAACCCCAGTTATTAGAGGTACAAAAGAGTGAAAAGTATGTTCAAATAATAAATGGATACTAGGATTAGTTATATTGTTAGATTAAACATTTAATTGTGGTTACCAAATATCTACAAGACATGCAGTCGTAAAAATGATTATTAGTGCAAGTAAAACACAAAGTCAGGGAAATTTGCAAAAGTACCTTGATACTCACCTCGCTCTCTGTCATTGGTCCCACTATTTTAACCAACTTCTTTGCTGCAGATCTGAAAAATAAACACTTTTAGAATAGGGAAATCAAAAACATCTGATATTCATTTTAAATAGCAATAACCCTCCTCCTTCTCCCCCTTCCCCACCCAAAAAGAGACCGTTTTTAAATTAAGAAAAAGTGGTAGATTATAATTTGCAAAAAATCTTGCACCAGACCCAAAAATGTCACTCATTCATCAAGGCAAGAGTTCTAGGAATTGGACAATGATTCACATTCAAATGACCCAGTTTGAAATCCACGCTGGATCACCATTCCAAAATTATTGCTACACAGTAGGTCATAGAGTATGAGGTGGACAACCAGAAAATTAGAATTAGATTCCTTTATTGTCATTCAGACCTTTCCGTCTGAACAAAATTATGTTACCTACAGTCATACACAGAACCAATAAAAACAAAACATACAATAAACACAAATTAAACATCCACCACAGTGAGTTCACCAAGCACATCCTCACTGTGATGGAGGCAAAGTCTTAGTCTCCGTCTCTTCCCTCCTTGTTCTCCCTCTGAGACATCACTAGTGATCTTTAGGATCATACAGCATGGAAACAGGCCCTTTCACCAAACATGTCCATGCCGACCAAGTTGCACCATCTACACTAGTCTCAAATGCATGCGTTTGGTCCATATCCCTCCTTTCTTACCCAAGTACCTGTCCAAATGTATTTTAAATGTTGTCTCTAGCACCTGCCTCAAACATCTCCTCTGGTAGCTCATTCCATATACCCACCACCATCTGCGAGAATAAAATTGCCCCTCAAGCGCCTATTCTTTTCCCTCTCACCTTTAACCCATATCATCTGGCTCTTGATTAACCCTACTTTGGGGAAAAGATTGTGCATCTAATGTACAGGTTAATCAACCTATAAAGAGCAATGTTGAGGACAATATATGTAGCACACTCCTCATTAATCTTAAAGTAGCATCTTAGAGCAGAATTAAGATTGATTGTAGGCTGAACGACAAAACAATTTTGATAAGCCTAATTTAGCAGTAAAACTTGAAACATCAAATATTCAACACCCAACCATAGCCAATAAGATTATTTCCACCTTGCATTGAAAATATTTAAGTTATGAACAATATCTTCCCATTACATTCAGTGCTAGCACAAGTGCACGTTTGATTTCCAACAAGACTAGCTAGCTGCTTTTGCAAAGAGGTACTCAATAGCCAGAACTGCAAATCAACACTGGGCAGGTCAAATCAGAAAACATAATTTTTCCTAAGAAATTGTATCAAAAATGTGAGCAGAATGTGTAGTTTATCAGCACAATTCCAACTCTCTGTATATAGATGGCAAGTTACACAGCAAAATAATGCAAAACTGAAATTAGTAATATTTACTCTTCTGGTTCCTTGGCAGCAACAGTTTGACCTTCAACTTCTGGCTCAGCTTTCTGCTGCTGTTCCTCTTCCTGTGTGAAGTGAAGAACATCAATGTTTTCAAGAAATAAGTATTTATACTCTACAATTAAAACAACAAACACTTTAGTCTTTGCTGAAACATAGGAGTTCAGGGTAAAAATGTCAATGCATACTGTTTTCCAGTGGCTAACATGAGAGATGCAGAGACATCATGCTCCATCACATCTCCAGAATTTCCAATATTTTGACTGTTCTCCATGAATAGTGGCAAGAGAGAGGTCAACTCAAAGTAGTGTATTTATTCCACATAATCATCTTTGATAGACAAATATCTCTAAATATCTATATACGTGTGTGCGTATATATTTTTTGGCCATTGATTCGTTACTCCACCAAAACCAGACGCTAACATGCAGAGATTTTTTACCATTTCGCTAGCTATTTCACTTTTACATTCGCTCATCCACTCAATAAATTTAGTCATTTTTCTGTACACATTTTTAATAAACCCCCCCCCCCACTCACTAACTAACTAATTTATTCGCCTCCCGCTGGCCAGCGACCATAACGGCTGCTGCCGCCCAGCTCTCCTCCAAAAACGCCGACATTTTTCCCATTTCGCTAGCGATTATACTTCCTCCCCCCCCCCCCCCGGCCCGGCTCTGTCACGCTAGCCGAAGCCAAAGATCACCTGCTCCCCCCGCTGCTTTTAGAATTCCTCGCTGTCTTGCACTCTCTGAAAATCCCGTGCGTCAACGGCCTGTCGGCGCATTGAGGGCGTACGCAGCTTCTCGACGCATACGCCCGTTGCGCCATGACGTCAGGCCGCCCCCCCCTCCCTTGCAACCGCGCGTTGCGGGAACAGACCCAACGGGTCTGCACTTGGTCTAGTTAACTATAAAACTCATTCAGCTCATTAAAACATATCAAATTTAAACTGTTCTTCTTCCAAATATCCCCGTATTCTGCAGTGTTCATGAATATTTGCTGCACTCCTTCAATTGCCACATCCTTCCCAGAATATGATGCACTAAAACTGCTCAGCACTCACACCAATATCCCATATTCCATAACTTTGCTAAATAACCAAATAACTGGAGCTTGCTTTTATTTTCTTAAAGGCATTTTTCCTGTTATACAAGACTGAGATTTTGATCAGCTATGAAAATGCCCTATTTTAAAGCATAAATTCTTCTAACTAATCTGACTGAGTATAGAAGTTGGGATGTTATGTTAAAGTTGTACAAGACGTTAGGCCACATTTGGAATAAGTGTTCAGTTTTGGTCACCCTGCTATATGACGGACATTGTTAAGCAGGAAATAGTGGCTAGTAGGTTTACAAGGATGTTGCCAGGACTCGAGGGCCTGAACTATAGGGAGAGGTTGAACACACTAGGACTGTACTACTTAAGAGGGCAGGAGGATGAGAGGTGATCTTATAGAGGTGTTACAAGTGATAGCAGAATTGGGCCATTCGGCCCATCAAGCCAACTCCACCATTCAATCATGGCTGACCTCTCTCTCCCTCCTAACCCCATGCTCCTGCCTTCTCCCTATAACCCCTGACACCCATACTATCTACCTCTCTCTCTCGCTCTGCCTTAAAAAGGTGTACAAGATCATGAGAGGAATAAATAGGGTGAATGCACAGAGTCTTTTACCAAGAGTAGGGGAATCAAGTACCAGGTGACATCAGTTTACAGTGAGAGGGAAAGATTTATTAGGAAACTGAGGGGCAACTTTTTCCACACAAAGAGTGAAGTAGTTGAGGCACATAGTATAACACGATTTAAAATACATTTGGACAGATACATGAATAGGAATGGCTTAGAGGGATATGGGCCAAATACGGATAGGTGGGACTAGTGTAGATGGTGCATGTTGGTCAGCTGGGGCAAGTTGTCCAAAGGGTCTGTTTCTACGATGTGTGACTCTAATCAAGAATACAGTGCAAAGCGATATGTTAAACTTGGTAATTTCAAGGCAACACACATTCTCAACACTCAGCCAAGGATTTAGATACTGTTATCTAATTTTCCCCAGAGATTTAATAGTCAATAAGTTTGATGAACCTTTTTGAATAACGTATACAAACCCATAAATCTCAGCCTATCACCCAACACGATGTTGCCTCCAATGCCAAATCTCATAATGCAAAAATGTAAACAGTCACATGCTCCATCACATCTCCAGAATTTCCAACATTTTGACTGTTCTCCATGAATAGTGGCAGGAGAGAGGTCAACTCAAAGTAGCGTTTTTATTCCTCAAACACACTTAACGATTGAGCATTCAAATCTCATGGGTGAAGAACTTAAAGATTCCCAACGCTGGGTGAAGAAATTACTCTGCAGCCGAGTTCAATCCCTTAGCCCGAGATTGCTCTCATTGCACCCCAGCCCAAGGCTTTCTTGGCATCTCCCTTAAGGCCCAAGAATATTGTTTCAATGATATTCTATTTAAGAAACATAAAACAGACCCAATAGGTCATGACTGCAGACAAGTTGACTTGCTCATCTCCACAAACCCAGTACCATCAGTAAAAAGAGTCACACAGAACCCCAGATGTGAATTGCCATATGTAGAACTAGACAAAGATAGCTTTAACTAAGTGTTTTAACGTTGATGCCACAACATTCCGGTGAGCAACGATACACTGAGATGATATCTACCTCTGTATCTTCAGCTAGAACATCTTCTTCATTCACTTCTTCCTCAGCTGCAACAGAAAGTAGCATATTTAAACAGGACCATTACTAGTTGGATCTCACAGAAGAACTAGATTTAACAGTTAATTACCTACATATTCAGTCACTCTATTGAAGGTCAAGCTCTAGAAAGTATTAGAATATTGTAGTTTAAAAGGAAGCACAGCATAAAATAAAGAGCTTTCCCTAGAATTAGGGTTAAAGAGCACACATACTTCACAACAAAATATCTTCAGCCCCCTCCCCTTATATGCTGCATTTGCTGTGTGATGACATTAAGCTCATACACTGTAACCAATACGACATATATTGCACATCACTGTTAAAGCATACGACAGAAATATTTTCTAGATGGATTCAAGATTTGTAATCGTTAACCAGATCTGCTTGCTTACCTACTTTTCTTGATAATAATCTATTGTATTGGTGTTTTATTGAATTATTCAGCCAAAAAGGGGCATCACAGCCTGGTGCATGCAAAATTAATGCTAATTTACTACTTTAACCCAGAAGCACAAAACAGACATGTGCGCTCATAATGTAACTTTTCCCTGCTCTCCATGTGCAGTCTGTCTGAAGTGGTGAGCTTTTCCGTTATTTTTAAGTTTTGTTCGAATATCCAACTATTTATATGGCCAACATCAGCTGACTCAGTACAGAAGCC
The DNA here is from genome assembly GCF_010909765.2 of Amblyraja radiata. Classification (NCBI taxonomy): domain Eukaryota; kingdom Metazoa; phylum Chordata; class Chondrichthyes; order Rajiformes; family Rajidae; genus Amblyraja; species Amblyraja radiata. The sequence goes on along the minus strand of NC_046001.1, from coordinate 8,196,815 downwards.
ACAAACGATATAAATATCAATTTAATTATTGTTTTAAACCACATTGCAATTAAATGCATGTTAAAGGATAGTGACCATCATTTTAACATTCTTTTTATTTCAACATATAAAACTCACATATAATTGTCTAGGCCATAATGAAAAAATGCAGTAGAACTCCACATGGAGAAGACTATGGTTTCAACTAGGTCTTTTGAACAGATTGAAGAGAAAATACACACTCTTCCACCGCACAACTAAAATAGTGACTTTGAACAGGGATGAGCTGCAAGAACTGCAATTGCATCCAAAGTCCGTGACAACATACAATGCATGACGCAAATAAAAATAAGGTAACCATTTGGCTCACTTTAACAAATACATGCAAAACATCCCATCCTGTCAAAGCATCTGATTAAGACAAGGGATGCCATAAACTTTGATTTCATTAACTTAAAAACCTTAAAGTCCATTTCTAATCATTCTTGACTTAAAAATCATGAATTTGCTTGTTTCCCACTGTGTACTCATTACCCAAGCAATCCTTAAAAAAACAACTTACACAATATATAGCACCAAATGTTCATCAGAGAATCTGACTTGAGAACATTGTGGAAAGGATAATTAGATACATGGGCTACATTTAAAGAGATTTTTTTTAATACATCAGTAAGCATATGCTTAAAGAAACTGGAACAAAATTACACTGAAGGCAAAACCATGAAATCATGAGTTTTCAAACATAAATTAGTGACAGGAAGAAATCATATGATAGTATAACTTGGAAGGGTACAGATTGAGCAGTTTGATCAACTACTGCTAATGCTGTCACCTTTTATAGCGATCAAAAAGTGTATAATTTAGAATTAATTTAGATTACACTTAACAACTCAATGGACGTTGTTTGCAAGTTCAATGTCTGGTTAACGAGAAATAATTCACAATCTGACATAAGTACATACTAGATTAAATTAGGAATGTTGAACAAGCTTTATAACGTGGGGTATATGTAGTATAAATAGTAATTTAAATGTTACCATGTTCTTCCAGGTAAGCCTGCAGTCTCTGGACGAGATCCTGTTTGTTTCCTTTAGAATCTAGTCCTCTCGAAACACATTCTTGTCTCAGTTCAGTCAACTAAAATAAAGTGAAAACAAAGGTTGGAATTGTGGAGGCTTAGATTCATCCAGTCATCCTACTGTTTCCACATACCCTTGTATCAAAAAAAATAATCCTATGCCCTCATTATACAATAGTTTGTCTCAACTACTTTATTTTCAAACTCTGAAGAGGTTAATTTTTCTACCAGAAGTTTAAAATTGATGAACCTTCAACTCCTCAATTGAAGGAGACAGCATTTGTTACTCACCTCGTTACAGCCTTTAATAATTTAAAATACTTTCCTCTATTCAAAACTGTATCAGCGTTGCTCCTCACAATCTGAGGATCAATCAGTTATTTGTACCATGCACATTTCCCCTGCTCCTGCCACCCCCCACAATTTAAAAAAATTGTGACGTTTATTATACAGCCCGAATTGCTTCCAAATTTAGGTGGCTGTTACAAGTCAGATTACTGGGTCTGCCATCACATAATAACCTAGAATGGGTAAGAAATACGATTTTTCTTACTACAGGCCATTATTATGTCCCCCCCCCTCCTCCTCCTCCTCCTCCCACAAGGCAATTAGATAGCTTTCTGATTATTGATACTGAATGGTTATTCCAGATTTATTGAATTACTTGAATTTAAATCTCCCAGCCGCTACGGTGGGATGAATTCATGTCACGGGATCAATGTTCCAGGTGTCTGGATGCAGCTCCAGTAACTTAAACACTATATCTCGACGTGATTCAGATTTTGTTTCTGAAAAAAAAACAAAAAAAACTTATCCATCCACGCCTTCAGGAATTACATCCCATGTGATACGACTTGTAACCCATGAGGATACAGGCGTGTACTCGACCCTGGTTCCGACGGTTCATTAATCCACTAGGCCGTGTGGGAGCCATGTGTTGCTCCTCATCACGACGTTTATGCCGCTTAAAGCGTTGGGGCGGGAGGCAGTAATGGTGGGTGGCTTTGAAACAGAAAAATACCCCCATCCTCAGAGCGACAGTTGCGGGGAGAGGGGGAAGGGGTGGGAATCGACCGCGGCAAACAGCCTCCCCCCCCCCCCGCCCGGGTAGCGTCTCCGGGAGGACAAGCAAGTAAAAGATGAAGCCTAGCGGCTGCTTCGTCTTCTGAATGCATTCCCTGACTCGCGAACCTCGGCTTATCCTGTCCCCAAAGATTCCCCTGAACCTCGCCTGGGTTTCAGCTCCCTGTACCTTCAATTTGCTAATGTCTACCCCCGTCCTGTCCGCCATCTTGCCAAACTCTTCTCCTCCCACCGCCGCTCGCCACCTGTCCAATCCTGGACCGCGTTAGTCACGATCAACAAGACGCCGCGCCATTGGTCCCCGTAAGATAGCGACGACAACTTGGTCATCCGTTGCTATGGCGCCCTGAAGTAAAATTAATATAGAAACTAATGGAGGTAAATTTAAAACGCTTTTATCAATATTGAAAATAAAATGTAAAAATCCACACAGTCCTAGCGAGGTGCCAACAATCTTTTAGTAACAAAAAAACAACAATCCTTACAAATTGTCCTTTCACTACAAATTGTCCTTTCACCCTGATTTTCTTTTTCTAACTTTTATTGTTTCTAACTAACAGCATTTAATTGTCCTAAACCAAGAGTCAACCAGTTGTCACATGCAGGCCAGCTGGGTAAGGATGACAGATTTCCTGACCCGAAGGATATAAATGAACCAGACTTTGATGACACATAATGTTGGAGTAACTCAGTGGGACAGGCAGCATCTCTGGAAAGAAGGAATGGGTGACGTTTCGGGTCGAGACCCTTCTTCAGCCTGACGGTTTCTTCGGTGTAAACCAGGTGTAAACCCAGTGTAAACCTTCAGTGTAAACCAGCATCTGCGGTTCCTTCCTACACATTTGATGACAATCTGGTAGTTTCACAGTCACTTATTTGCATTTAAATTTGCCATTGTGCGATTCATATTCTTGTCTCTGGATCACTGGTCCAGAAGTCTGTAGCTCATTCACTGTGCACTGTTCACCTCATACTGCTTTGTTTTAATGAGTGGTAAATGGCAAGCAGTCAAACACAAAGGTGAACCTTGGCCTGAACCTAGCAGGACAAGGAAATAGTGGTTAAGAAGGTGTATGGAATACTTGCATTAAAAAAAACCTCAGGCATAGAGCACTGGAGCAGGGAGTTTTTTGTTACAACTATAACAAGTGAGACCACAGTTAGAGTCCAGTTTTGGTTATCACGTTACTGTTTAGTTTATTATTGTCACGTGTACCAAGTTACAGTGATAAGCTTGTTTGCTTACTATCCAGTCAAAGAAATGACTATACATGATTACGATCAAGACCACAACAATGCACAGATAAAGGATAAAGGGAGGATCTGATAGCACTAGAGTGCAGAGAAGAGGTATAACAATATTACCAAGGCAAAAAGCACTGAAGTTATGTCACCAGGGAAAAGGTACTAGGGATTGATTATTTTTTTGGATCGATGAGAGATTTACTTGAAGTGTATAAATTTATAAGTGCCCTGGACGGGGTAAACAGAGGAAAAAAATCCCTTATCAAACAGTTCAGATACTGGGGAGCATAGATTTAAAATGAGAAGAAATAGTTTTGTTCAGTGAGTGGTGAGAATTTGGAATTCACTACGTGACAGGATAATGGAGGCAGAGACTCTTTCCACAAAAATACTTACAAAGGTGAGAACAATAATAGGGCATAATATATTGATGAAAGACAAGGTCTTATCTATTCACAAGGCAATAATTTAATAAACTGTCTGGCTAAACTGAAAGAATCTTAAAATACAACAACGTATCAAATTCAAAAACCAAAGAGGGGAAACCTAGATCACAACATGGCTGTACAGATGAACACAGTGCTATCGCCAAAGCTGACCACTGGCTGCAGAAAGGATATTTGACAGTGACATCAATCTTTAATGTAAGTGACCTAATGTTCTGGGATTACCCTTGTTCAACCCACCATAAAGGTGAGGTCATCCAAAACTCTGCTCTTATATTGTTTAAGAAGGAACTGCAGATGCTGGAAAATCAAAGGTACACAAAAAAGTTGGAGAAACTCAGCGGGTGCAGCAGCATCTATGGAGCGAAGGAAATAGCCAACGTTTTGGGCCGAAACCCTTCTTCAGACTGATGTTTCGGCCCGAAACGTTGCCTATTTCCTTCGCTCCATAGATGCTGCTGCACCCGCTGAATTTCTCCAGCTTTTTTGTGTACCTTCTGCTCTTATATTCATTGCCCCGATCAATGAAGGCAAGCATTTGCAGTATTGCAGTCTTTCCAATGTCCGTCTGCTTTGAAAGATTGTCATAATGCCTCAGATGTCCCAGTTTACTCATGAGCTGGTATTTATTGATCAGACATCTTCAAAAATTGGGGCATATTTTGTTAATCTTATTCTAGTTGATTGATGTTTTAGGCATTTATGCTCATCAACAGATAAAGAAAGCAGTGCATGCAGGCTTCAGGTAAAAGTCCCACTCCAAGGAAGCATAATCTCCAAAGGCTCCTGCAAATGTATATTTTTAAAATGTAGAAAAATGGGCAGCCAATTTTCACACAGCGGACCCACAAATAACGAATGATATTAAATTGATGTCAGTTATTGAACACAATAAATGATGACCCAGAAAAGTGGGGAGAGCACTCATATTCCTCTTCAATATCACGCCATGGCATGTAAAGTGAGAAAGGTAACAAGGTAAACTTTAACATCTCCTTTCCACTGGCAAGTGTGGCGCTAGGGCCACAGCGCCGCCCGTCACAACATTCCATTAGTCTCACTCAGCGAACCGCTTTCTCCGCCCAGGCACCGCCCCATCCAGTCGTGCGACGCTCCCTCCTTGCCGCCCCTCCCACAGTGCGGCGCTCCCTCTCCATTTATGTTCAGTGAGCAGTTTTCCGCCCCCCTCCATTAAATAAATCGCTCCCTAGCTGGAAATATTTTGACCTTTTTCTGGAATACTAAGTGGCGGTGTCCCTTTAAAGCACTGTGGTCGCCTTTCCGGAGCTGCTGTGTGGGAGGTTAAGAACCCTTCTATATGGGTGGGCGCTATCGACTTTGCCTCCCTCCGCCCCACTGATCCTTGTTAGAAGCGGCGGGGACCAGAGCTGGTGGAAGGTCGACGGCGAAGTGCAGGTAAGTGATAACAAATCGGGATCGAGTGGCTCGCCCACCTTGAGATAGTCGCAAAAGCCTTGCGCAAATCTGCTGTTGGCGAGAAAGGTGGGGAGCGGCTCGGTTAAAGAGGGACGCTCTGTCGGCTAGAAGCGCAGGCCGCTGTCGATTATTCCTCCGGATGCAACAAAAATAATAGGCAGTTACCGACACCTCTACTTAAAATCGCTCAATTGCCCACATCGACTGATACCTAAATGCACAAAACCACCTATCTCAGCCTTGAATATGCTTAGCGACTTACTGTGTCTCAACGGCCCTCTCGGTGTGAGAAACCCAGAGATTCTTAACACTCATCATCACTATGTTAAATGACAAATAACGTTATCTGAAGACTACACGCTGCTTCCATAGACAAGCATACACAAAAAACTGAATAACCCTCCAGGCTCAGAGAGCGTCGCAGTTTTGGCGGTGTCATCTTTATGATAGGAAGTCTGTTCTCTTTGGTAAAAGTAATAAAATCGTGTCCGACCCGCTGAGTTACTCCAGCACTTCGTGTTTTTTTGTAAACCAGCATCCGTAGGAGTTCCTTGTGTCTCCATGGTTTTTGTTTTGTTTTGAGAAGAGCGGGATGTAAGTTCCTGTCTCCTGAACAATATTTATCTGCTTCCACAACCGCGAAATAGCCTGATGTTACTAAAAAAAACACACTCTACACAATTAAAACAGATAAACTGGCCGCATTCACATTACTGTTTGTGGAAACACTTTCGCATAGCGGTGACCGCACTTGATGTTATGAAAGGATTTGTAAAGTGGTCGGTCACTAAATGCATTACTTTTCTTTAAAGCCAGAGGGTAATGGTGGATGGCTGTTTGTCGGGTTGGAGGCAGGTGACTAGTGGGGTGCCTCAGGGATCTGTGTTGGGTCCTTTGTTGTTTGTCATGTACATCAATGATCTGGTAAATTGGATTAGTAAGTATGCAGATGATACCAAGATAGGGGGGGTTGTGGATAATGAAGAGGATTTCCAAAGTCTACAGAGTGATTTAGGCCATTTGGAAAAATGGGCTGAAAGATGGCAGATGGAGTTTAATGCTGATAAATGTGAGGTGTTACACCTTGGCAGGACAAATCAAAATAGGACGTACATGATAAATGGTAGGGAATTGAAGAATACAGTTGAACAGAGGGATCTGGGAATAACCGTGCATAGTTCCTTGAAGGTGGAATCTCATATAGATAGGGTGGTAAAGAAAGCTTTTGGTATGCTAGCCTTTATAAATCAGAGCATTGAGTATAGAAGCTGGGATGTAATGTTAAAATTGTACAAGGCATTGGTGAGACCACATCTGGAGTATGGTATACAATTTTGGTCGCCCAATTATAGGAAGGATGTCAACAAAATAGAGAGAGTACAGAGGAGATTTACTAGAATGTTGCCTGGGTTTCAACAACTAAGTTACAGAGATAGGTTGAATAAGTTAGGTCTTTATTCACTGGAGCGCAGAAGGTTAAGGGGGGACTTGATAGAGGTCTTTAAAATGATGAGAGGGATAGACAGAGTTGATGTGATCAAGCTTTTCCCTTTGAGAATAGGGAAGATTCAAACAAGAGGACATGACTTCAGAATTAAGGGACAGAAGTTTAGGGGTAACATGAGGGGGAACTTCTTTACTCAGAGAGTGGTAGCGGTGTGGAATGAGCTTCCAGTGGAAGTGGTGGCGGCAGGTTCGTTGGTATCATTTAAAAATAAATTGGATTGGCATATGGATGAGAAGGGAATGGAGGGTTATGGTATGAGTGCAGGCAGGTGGGACTAAGGGAAAAATGTTGTTCGGCACGGACTTGTGGGGCCGAGATGGCCTGTTTCCGTGCTGTAATTGTTATATGGTTATATGTTCAAATACATCACCAAGAATATTGGCCATCAGATTATTTTCTTGCTCCCACATGTAATTCTCCCCTCGGTAATTAATCTAGTAAATCTACGTTACATGTAAGTATATCCTCATCCACGATCATGAGCCCTTTATTCTGGCTCAGAATTCCTGATCAAATTGGATCTCTCCTTGGGCCCTATTAACTGGTCTTGATTTATTCGTAGTTGATCGTCAATTCAGCTTTTCTGTACTCTAACCCATGAACTTGCAGCATTTGCTCACTGAAGATCAACACTAATATCATCACAAAATCGGCAAGGATGGGGCTGTTGTGGTTTGTAAAACTGCCTTCTAGCTTGCATAAGCTGAACGGCAACTGTTGGATACCTCTTCATGGTCATGCCTCTCTCTGGGCAACTAGCCCACCACTGAACAGCAACTCATTGTCTTCCAGCCAATCACTGACCTCATTCCCCCCCAAAAAACATCTTCTAGCCTTGTGGTGCCCCAATCTCTCTCGACCTGTTTCTATATCCTGCCTTAGATCCAAGGAAGATTGTCTTGGCAGAGGCACGTGACACTGCTGGGATCTTGAGTGAAACACAAAATGGATGGCTACTTCAGATGTTTTCAAGAGAGAGTTAGATATAGTTAACATAGAAACATAGAAATTAGGTGCAGTAGGCCATTCGGCCCTTCGAGCCTGCACCGCCATTCAATATGATCATGGCTGATCATCCAACTCAGTATCCCGTACCTGCCTTCTCTCCATACCCTCTGATCCCCTTAGCCACAAGGGCCACATCTAACTCCCTCTTAAATATAGCCAATGAACTGGCCTCGACTACCCTATGTGGCAGAGAGTTCCAGAGATTCACCACTCTCTGTGTGAAAAAATTTCTTCTCATCTCGGTTTTAAAGGATTTCCCCCTTATCCTTAAGCTGTGACCCCTTGTCCTGGACTTCCCCAACATCGGGAGCAATCTTCCTGCATCTAGCCTGTCCAACCCCTTAAGAATTTTGTAAGTTTCTATAAGATCCCCTCTCAATCTCCTAAATTCTAGAGAGTATAAACCAAGTCTATCCAGTCTTTCTTCATAAGACAGTCCTGGTGAACCTTCTCTGCACTCCCTCTATGGCAATAATGTCCTTCCTCAGATTTGGAGACCAAAACTGTACGCAATACTCCAGGTGTGGTCTCACCAAGACCCTGTACAACTGCAGTAGAACCTCCCTGCTCCTATACTCAAATCCTTTTGCTATGAAAGCTAACATACCATTCGCTTTCTTCACTGCCTGCTGCACCTGCATGCCTACTTTCAATGACTGGTGTACCATGACACCCAGGTCTCGCTGCATCTCCCCTTTTCCTAATCGGCCACCATTTAGATAATAGTCTGCTTTCCTGTTTTTGCCACCAAAATGGATAACCTCACATTTATCCACATTATACTGCATCAGCCAAACATTTGCCCACTCACCCAGCCTATCCAAGTCACCTTGCAGTCTCCTAGCATCCTCCTCACAGCTAACCCTGCCCCCCAGCTTAGTGTCATCCGCAAACTTGGAGATATTGCCTTCAATTCCCTCATCCAGATCATTAATATATATTGTAAATAGCTGGGGTCCCAGCACTGAGCCTTGCGGTACCCCACTAGTCACTGCCTGCCATTGTGAAAAGGACCCGTTTACTCCTACTCTTTGCTTCCTGTTTGCCAGCCAGTTCTCTATCCACATCAATACTGAACCCCCAATACCATGTGCTTTAAGTTTGTATACTAATCTCTTATGTGGGACCTTGTCGAAAGCCTTCTGGAAGTCCAGATACACCACATCCACTGGTTCTCCCCTATCCACGCTACTAGTTACATCCTCGAAGAATTCTATAAGATTCGTCAGACATGATTTACCTTTTGTAAATCCATGCTGACTTTGTCCAATGATTTCACCACTTTCCAAATGTGCTGCTATCCCATCTTTAATAACTGACTCTAGCAGTTTCCCCACTACCGATGTTAGACTAACTGGTCTGTAATTCCCCGTTTTCTCTCTCCCTCCCTTCTTAAAAAGTGGGGTTACGTTTGCTACCCGCCAATCCTCAGGAACTACTCCAGAATCTAAAGAGTTTTGAAAGATTATTCTTTCAAAACTCTAGTTCTTGGGTCTAACGGAATCAAGGGGTATGGGAGAAAGCAGGAACGGGGTACTGATTTTGGATGATCAGCCATGATCATATTGAATGGCGGTGCAGGCTCGAAGGGCCGAATGGCCTACTCCTGCACCTATTGTCTATGTTTATGGTGGTTGCCTCCAAACAACGGCAACCCAATGTTCCCAGTCACCTGCCACTTTAATTGTTCATCACACTCCCATTCTGAGCAGTGTCCTCCGGCATCAACATTGCTCCAACGATGTCCACTTGAGCAACATCACCTTGCATTTAATCTGAGCACGCTGCACCCCTTGCGTCTTAATACCGAGTTAAAACTAATTACAGGTAGTCTACCTTTTCTTATTCAACAGATGTGGCAATTTCTCTTTCAATTTGTTCCTTTTTTAATGCTAATCTATCAGTTTTTAAGTAATTAAGTAATTGTTCCCTTCACAGCTTTGTTCTGCACTCTTATCACACCCATTTCTTCTGTTCACCATCTTTCTATCTCTCTGCAATTTAAAACACATTTTTCTCACCGTTCCAGTTCTTTTGAAGAGTTCTAGACCTGAAATATTGACTGTTTCCCCCTCCATGGATGTTGCTTGACCTGCGGATTGCTTCTAGCATTTTCTGTATTTGTTAAGCATATCCTTCCTTGGATACAACACTCAAAACTATTATTCCTCACCAAGCCTTGTGCAACTGGAGCCAGGCTTGTAAACCTTTGCTACAAAAGGCTGGTACACATCTCTAAACTGAAGTTGTCTCAATAAGCTATATGTCCCATGTCTTCGCCTAGATCCTAGCATCTCCTCTAATGGTTATGAATCAGAGATGGATGGGGATGATGCCAGCGATTAATAAAATGTTGTAAGTTCATTGATCAGGACAGGTATATTCCTCACCTGAACCTCTAGATACGTAGCTAATGAAAAGGGAATTAACAGTTAATGATAAATGTACTTTAATAGGGGCAATTTCACGGTTATAAAGGGAATTGTGGTTATTTTGGAAAGAGAAAATGGCGACAATGGCCCAACTATGAAAAAGACTTAAACCTGAGATGAGGGTGCAGTTCCTACATATTCCCACAGGTAAAATGCAGCTAACAGTGTAGCTCCTTGGATGAGAATTAATATGAGGCAACTGACAGTTCGCATGTTAATACTGAAATAAACACCAAAACAAACATTGAAAATAAAGAGGGGAGGCAAAAAGTCTCAGATGAACTGAAGAAAGATTGGCATAGAATGAAGGAATTTTATTGAGAGCTTTAAGGAAAGGGTAATTTGAAATGCTAAAGGAAAACCAGTTTGCACATAGCTTGCTCCCATGAACATAAGTGTGTTAATGACTTGATAAATCATTTTGATGATGTTGGCTAAGAGCTATAAGTTGGTCTGGATGTAGGGCTAACTCGCTTACTCTTAAATATTGCCATGAGATCTTCAACATCCATATGTGAGAGGACTTGTCTTTACATATCAGCTTCAGCACTGCACTAGAACTCAACTCCAGCATTGACAACAAAATGCCGGAGTAACTCAGTGGGACAGGCAGCATCTCTGGGGAACATGGATAGGTGACATTTCGGGTCGGCACCCTTCTTCAGTCCGAAGAAGACTTCCAATCTGAAATGACACCTATCCGTGTTCTCCAGAGGTGCTGCCTGACCTGCTGAGTTACTGCAGCAGTTTGTCTTTTTTTTTGTAAACCAGCATCTGCAGTTCATTGTGTCTCTGGAGTGGAACCTGAAGCCTGACCCTTCTCACTTAAAAGTATGTGTTGGGAAGGTATTCAGATTTGAAATGCACTGCCAGAAAGTGTGAAAAATCAGAATGCATATTCGTTTTAAAAAGGGATGTGCATGAAAGTTTTAAAATGGAAATGTTCAAAAGTTAGAGGAAAAGATCAGGGTAGTGGGATGAAATGGACTGCTGTTTCAGAATGGTAGCACAATTAGAATAGTCAAAAGCCTCAAGCACTTTAAAAAAATCTGTTTTATAGACAGGAAACACAGATTTGGGATGGCCAAGCCTAAAGGCATAAACCTGAATGCATCAAGCAATGTAAGGCACATACTGATTAAAGGATAGGTGCATTCCATTCTAATTATAAGGTTGCATGTACGAACACTAGCTGGCCACAGTGTAGAGATTCAGTAAATCCCGTTTACCTTTTGAATGTGGGTGTTGCTGATATTCTGGCATTTATCGCCCACCTCAAATTGCCTCGACCGAATGGCTTGTTAAACCACTTCAGAGTACTCTTCGGAATTAATTACATTAGTGCACAACAGATTCACATACAGTCCACCCTTCTGAGCTATGAATCCAGTAACATTACCACTATGTACTGTTTATTGGAACAATTATTATCAGTGTACCAAATCTACAATCATGAGCTTTAAACATAAAACAATTTGCCCATTGAGACAAAAATTATTTTGAGGTTGTCTAAGGTTAAAATTTAGTAAATGAGTATGCCATTACATCCAACAAATCATTTGCAATGGCTTCCTTTTAAATCAACATTTATATTGCAGATTATTTGGTGAAAACATGGCATTAGCAAGATTTTCCTCGCACCAAATTGCCTTTTGTACAGCAAATAAAGTCAATTTACTCAGAGTAACTTGTTTAAAAGAGCAGAGGAAGCAAACTGCTGCAATTACGCCAGAAAGATGCAGTGAGTGGAGCACAGTTGCATGTCAATTATGTGTGTAAAATAACGAGAGTCAAGTACATCTGGGGTCACCAAGCTTGATTGAGAGGAATTACTGAATCTTTGCACTTAATACTTCAGCCTGTTTGGGAATCATGTACTGGGATAGTGTTTTGGTTGTAATATTTTTATGTTGAGATTTTCCTGTGTACTGTTGTAATGTTGTTTCAGAGAACCACACTATGCAGTTGGAGTAAATGTTATTGTGAAACTTTTCCTGTTGCATTCCAACATAACATGTCTGATATTTTTATTTCCAAGCCGGCCCACAAAGGTCCTTTACAAGCAGCTGTTTGTGTTGGCTGCAATGCCCTTTTGTAGTATTTTGGTGAACCAGATTTAATAAATTCTCCACTCCAAAGTACATTTGTTGAACTTTTAGTTTGGGTCTGATCAAATCAGAAGAGAGACGGTTTTGTATTCAGGAAGTTGCCTGGGTGGGATACTGGCAGACACTAAAAGTTTGGGTCTCATGAATTGCCACTTATTTATATTTTTAGTATCAATTTAAATTTCCATGGTGGATGGAATGGCCTCCTTTGCTTTGGTTCTCTGAAATGTGGCAAAGTAAATGGGACTTCTAGAGCTAACCGTGTTTCCTAAATGTAATTTTTACCTGAAATGTCTAATGAGCTAATTTTGGTACTACTGAGAAACACATAGCTGATTAGGAAAAGTACAGAGAACAAAATTCCACCTAGAAAATGGACAGGGATGATTAATGTTTAATGTTGCAATGCATTGCAGATTAAATCTAGGTGACAAGACTAATTAATTCAAAGAATTCCTCCTTTAATTGCAATGCTGCAGAGGTGTTTATTGTGGATCACCATTGTTTCCATTGGCTCCCATGTACTGCATTTGCGACACATCAGGTGTCCCGCCATGTCGATCTTAATTAAATGATGTACTCATTTTTTCTAAATTATAAAGCTGCACACAATCCATCAGAGGAGCTTGCACAGCGAGTCAAAAATCCATTTTTATTGACTATTGGGTTTCTCATGGGAAACCAGAATCAGATAAAATGTGCTTACTTAGAATCCCATTTGGCTAAGGCTTTCATACTTAGAACTGGGTGTCCACTGAGAGTAATTAATTTCCTATAGTATAGAAAGCCTTGGTAGGCAAGATTAGAGCATGTTGCTCCTTTAATACAATGGAGACCTTCCATAAATGAGCAGCCAGCATCACATGCTTCAATAATTGTTTTGTTTTCCTCTATAGCAGTGCTTAAAATATTACATCTCAGCAATGGCTGGTCTCCTAACTGCGTTGCTCTGTGCTTCTGAGAAATCTGCAAATATAGCGAGGGCTTGCAAACGAGAAGAAGAGCTCTTCCAGCTTCTGATCGAAGAGAAGAAAGGGCCGGAGAAAAATAAGAAGTTTGTGCAAGACTTCAAGACCCTGGCAGATGTCATCATTCAAGAAGTGATTAAGCATGACCTTGAGAAAAAGGTACTGAGTATGCTCGAAAGGTAGGCTGAGTGAAACACCACACTTGAACCATACCTGGGTTCAAGCAAGAAATCCCTTTTCTGTAATCAGTGATAATCTTATCATTCATAAGTCACATAAGCACACGGTGCAAGGCACACTTAAATTCTGTGCTTATTTGATAAGTTTGATTTGGTGTAGAGTTAGAAATGGAAACGTTATTGTTCTCCACAATGGAGGGTCAGGGACTGAGGTGCATCCTGAGTGTGCGATAGAAGCACATTATATCTGCCTTGTGGCTGATTCATTAGAATCCTAGGCCGATAGTTAATGAATGGTTCTTTCCCACTTTTAAGGGCCAGAAAATATATGAGATGTTTCGTCTGAAGTAGGGTCCTGACCCAAAACGTCACCTATCCATGTTCTGCTGGGATGCTGCCTGACCTGCTGTTACTCCAGCATTTTGTGTCTTTCCTCGGTAAACCAGCATCTGCTGTTCCTTGTTTCTATACTCTGAAATGTTGATGAGTTCAAGTGAGACATGAATTTTAATCGGAAGGAAGGGAAAGAACGAGAGAACATCTGCCCTCAATTGTTGCTCTACTTCACTGGGATCCTGGCTTGGAGAGAATTTGGGTTGGTGTCTTGGACAGACTCATGAAGAGGTTTCTTTTAAAATCTGTCGGCTACTGTTTAAATTAACTCTGTAATTTCTTTAGATACTTTAGTTGTTATCTTTCTCTCCCATTAGTTTCCGGAGCTTGCATCTCACATCGCTGGAGAGGAATCCAATCATTTTGAAAATGGTTTGGGTATGTGACAAGACACTTCTTAAGTTATCTCATGGCATGTACAGTGCAGTCAGGTTTTCAGATGCGAGGGAGTTGAAGTAACAAACAGTTAATGCTGAACCAGCTTTGGGTGAATTACTTCATTGGCTGCCATTAACTGGTCTCCTTCCCACGGATGGGCTCAGTATCTCGTTTATCTCCTGAAATAAGGAGACCAAAGTTGCACATGGTACTCTTTTTGACGACCCTGATGAATTACAATCCTGTGCTCTTTATTTTCATTACAGGTGAAACAATCATTGTGAAAGTCTGCAAAACAGAGCAAGCAACTGCAGAATTAATAAGTAAAGTGCTAGATGGGAATCTGAAAGCTGCTGGCCTTCTGGCCAAGTGCATCCACGAAGATATCCGCATTGATGGTCCAGCCTCAGAAGAACTAAATATAGACATTCCTATGGACACCATAGGAATATGGGTTGATCCTATTGGTAAGTAAAACCTTTAACCATCTTACAAAAATAAATTCTCCCCAACATATGTGTGGATTAAAGTTTTCTGAAGGTGGGATTCTTTTGACTTTGCTGATAAAGGCAAAGCTAAATCAAGAAGTTGGTTGTCTTGGAGGCATCCACACAAGCAGATAGAGATGTTCCCTTCCCCCGTCACCCCAAACCCTTTTGCTTCTACCTCCAGCAGTTGACTAATGATGATTGGAAAAATAATTGCTTTGGGAAGTGATAAAAGTAAAATTCCTTGTGGGTGTTGTGAGAATTCCCAACATGAATATGTAACTCCAGACTCGGGGCAGTCTAACCCACAGCAGCCCTCTGAAATGGCCCAGCAAACTCTTCAGTTCGACCAAATACCACTTAACAGCTGTGGGGTTGTTTGAGAAGGCAACTCACCCAGCACATCCCCAAGATGCAGTTAGGAATGGGTGATAAATGCTGGTCCTGTCAGCGACACCTGGATTCTCAGAGAGAAATGAAAGAAAAAGCAAGAAGTACAAATGCCGTGGATTTACCGGGTCTGCACATTTCAATGAACTGAATTAAGTTGAACTGAATCTTTTTGTCCTTGAAAAAATCTTTGTGTATATTTTTTAAATCTTCTATGTTTCTGTTTTACAGATTCAACCAATCAATACATAAAAGGACAACTTGAAGAGAAGTACAAATCTGGCATTCACTCAAGTGGTCTGAAATCTGCTACTGTACTCATTGGAGTTTTTGATAGAAACTCAGGACAGCCAATAATGGGAGTCATTAATGTACCTTTTAATGATGTGGACCCCATCTTAAGGTGGAGCGATTTTCAGTATTTGTAATGAAAGGGTGTCGGTTATCTGCCTAGTCAATCGAATGGTATTTTGAGTAGTCAGAGTCCAATCTAAATACTGCATCCTGAGCAAATAAATGTTAGAAGGAAGATGATCAAAACCAGCACCATTTGAAGACAATTGTTCTTTTCTTTGAGGCCATGCAGAAAACTCTACCCATTTTCTAAAATTCTATAAGATACAAAAGAATAGTTGGCCAAAGGTTCTGCAACAGCACCTCCCAAACCTGTGACCTCTGCCACCTAGAAATATAATAGTAACAGAACATAGGAACACCACCACCTGCAGGTTGCCCTTCAAATTGCAGACAACCACGACTTGGAAATAGTTATAATTTAGTTTATTGTCACGTGTAGAGGTACAGTGAAAAGCTTTTGTTGCGTGCAATCCGGTCAGCAGAAAGACAATACAAGATTAAAATAGGGTCATTTGCAGTGATGGAATAGAGATTTAAGATTGTGGAGCAATTGTAATGTGAGTTTGTAAATCTTCTTATGTGGCCTGGGTTGGGCACTATCGAGACAAATAGAGACCAGAAACTGCAGATGCTGGTTTACAAAAGACAACAAAGTGCTGAGGTAATTCAGCGGGTTATGCAGAATCCCTGGAGAACATAGGTGATGTTTAGGGTTGGAATCCTTTTTCAGACTGAAATGTCACCTATCCATTTTCTCCAGATGCTGCCTGACCTGCTGAGTTATTGCAACACTGTGTCAACTTGGAAATATATCACTATTCCTTCGTCATTGCTGGGTCTAAATCCTAGAACTCCCTACCAAATAGCATTATTGGGGTGACATAGCACAGTTCAAAGAGGTGGCTCACTACCACCTTCACATAGGCCTTTTGAGATGGATGATGAATGCTGCATTCTGCATAATTTTCCATATTGTAGAAAATCAGTGGTGTGTTTAGGTCAGTCTGTAGATCACAATTTGCAGATAACCAACACCACTTCACAGCTTTTTGATGGAACTAATGTCTGCATTATAACAAGTAGTTCTTATTAGGTTTGTCGGTGTAAAATTATTCCCCTCATGTATTTTTTTTCTTTTTGCAGATGGAAGGGGAAATATTACTGGGGTATTTCCTACAATGGAACCAATATCCATTCCATACCAAAGCAGCTTCCTGCACATCACAACCTTCTTTCGATAGTCATGAGCTCAAGTGAGAAGAAAGACATCACAAAAGCACTAGCTCATCTCTGTGGTGACAAACTGTACTATGCTTCAGGGGCAGGATACAAAATCTTGTGTACAATCCTTGGCTTGGCAGATGCTTATGTTGTCACAGCAGATACTACCTTTAAATGGGATACCTGTGCCCCACATGCCATCTTGAAATCTGTAGGAGGGGGCATTGTAAATCTTGCCAAAACCCTGGCTGAGGTGAAGAGCAGAAGCCCTGGGGTCAATCCAGAACTTCAATACAAGATGCCCGATGAAGAGTCAAAAGAAACCGAGAAATGGGCCAACACAGGAGGCCTTGTGGCTTACAGGTCTCAACAACACCTGGAGACCATTATTAATGCACTTTCAGTAGAGTAGAGTTTTATTTCACACTACAATTAAGAGGCAATGGGTCACCAAAAATAATCTAATTGTCCTATTCCTAGCCAATTATTTTTTATAAATATTAAATGGGCTTAATAGACATTGTTTTAGAACACTCAAACAATATACCAGAATAAAGATCTACCTTGTTCTATAAAATAAACAAATTGGAGAAGGGAAAGAGGCAGTGACTATATCACAGGTGTCTTGTTATCTTAAATCTATCTTTTGTTTTCCAAAGCAGCTGCAAACCAAAGAAACGTTCTGAAGCAGGTTGAAGTTCTCCGCTACAGGTTTTACCCTGTCTACCAACTCAAAAATACTCCTATTGGTCTCTTGCATATTAGTCTTAGGCAGAATCTTAATGGTTTGTCCATGTACTGAAAATGCAACAGTTGTGGGAAAGCTCCATTCATTTAAAAGTGAGATAATTTCTTTCTTCTGTGGATGCCATTGATGTTTGAAAAAGATCCATGAGCCCACTGGTGCTTTGCCCAAGTCTCCATGCTTCATGTGAATAAGACTAGGATGTGAGTGTCCATTTGTTCGATGATGATGGTACAGTAGAGCCTAATATCTACCCAGAAACAGTATCTGACAAACACTAAACAGAGCACAAATTTGTGCTAGAGTTGTCTCAACTATGGGCAGTGCATCCTATTGGCATGTCTCTGCTTTATTTGACAAGATTAATTCTCTACAAGGCAATCCATTCCTTCAAGTCAGTGCCTAGTGGTGGTTGAACTTAAAACACACAGTAACCAAGGCAAATTGCTGCATTTGCCCAGGTAATAACAAAAATAAATTGTAATTGTTTGAAATTAAACTGCCTTTTGTAATCTGTTTTACATAAAGTAACATAACATTATCTGAAGGGTCTCGACCCGAAACGTTGATTATTTCCTTTGCTCCATAGATGCTGCCTAACCCGCTGAGCTTCTCCAGCATTTTTGTCTACCTTCGATTTTCCAGCATCTGCAGTTCCTTCTTAAACATAACATTGAACTCAACATTTTTCACAAAATTTAAAGATTAAGAGAAAAGCCAATAATTGCTGCTTTAATTGTTGGTGCCTTATTTTATTTACAGAATGCTTTTTAATGTCTGGTCTAAATTAAGAAACCTAGACAAAGGCTCAAAGCCCAAAGGTCAGGGCACAAAGCAAACTGGGCAAAACACCAGGCTTTGGGTTTTGCAAAGTTCAAGATCATAGGATTGAGGGAAACTAGATTAAGTTCCATTGTGTTAAAGGCTCTGGAATGAAAAGCTAGGAACAAAAGTTTGTATTTCAATTCTGAGGATATGGGAACAGTGTCTTCACTCATCTCCTTGGAGGAACAAGAGAGTAAGTAAGGGGACAATGTAAAGATAATTTTGCCACACCCTGCTCCCCCTTCATTGTCCAGTATTCCAAGCTGAAACTTAACACTCTTGGGCTCTACTTCCAGAATCAAAAATTGTAATTAGTTCAGATAGTGTTACCTCAGTGCAAGTTGACATTCAGCGCATGTTATATATTGGGTCACTTTTAGACATTGTTCATCATGTTAGTATAGAATAAAATTGTGTGGAAGCAAATTAGGTAATGTTTTGCACGTGGAATGTAAAAAAAGGAAAAAATAGTTTGAGGCTTTCGTTGTAATTTGATCCCAAAAGGGCAAAAACTTTGATTTCAAGTCCTGCATTTTATTCTTTTAATGAGACAGATAACATCAAAAAATATATATTTTTTATTTTGATCTTCCTTATTCTGAGTCTAATGTTGAAATCTGCTCTAATGTTGAAACCAGAACTCCCTGTACCATGACCTCTTGCATTACCTGAAGTAAGATGGGCAGTGTAAATTATGGAGATTGCCCTATGAAGAGTGAGAAGTAATCTAATTGGGACTC
Organism: Amblyraja radiata; assembly: GCF_010909765.2. Classification (NCBI taxonomy): domain Eukaryota; kingdom Metazoa; phylum Chordata; class Chondrichthyes; order Rajiformes; family Rajidae; genus Amblyraja; species Amblyraja radiata. The sequence continues at coordinate 8,177,808 of NC_046001.1, read as the reverse complement.
AAGATTCTGAGAGGTATTGCTAAGTGTCTCTTGGCAGTTGATTATAAAACTAACAGGCTCAGGATAAGGGGGTTGTCCATATGGGACAGAATAAGGAGACATTTCTCCACTCGGAGGATTGTGAATCTTTGGAATTCCCCACTCCAGAGTTTGAGACTCAGTCATTGAGCATATTCAAGGCTTCGATCATTAGCTTGGTGGAAACTGGGAGAATTGGGAAAAGTGGGGCCTTTCTCACTCTCATGGAATAATAGTGACCCTGCTTCCCTTGCTATTTGCGAGCACAATCTAAACATGGGAATGTCTTTGTCAAAAGTGAACTAAAATTTGGGCTGTATGTGCCACAGTATAAACCCCCTGACAAAACAAAAGGAAGTATGAAGGAACTGGAGGAGGCCATCAATTCAGAGCATAGTGAACACAACACTAACATGAAAATTCAGCAGTGAAATTAGTTTGGGGAGAAAGATTTATTATAAGAATGGCCTCCTAAACTTGTCCTGTTCAAAATACATTCCGAGTGACATATACAGAAGTCACAGACTTACTGACCGTATCAATTTAATCACATGGACAAATGACAAAATGGAAAGGAAGACCTAAGGAATTGATCGGGTAGATGCACAGAGTCTTATGCCCAGAGTAGCGGAATAGAGGACCAGAGGACATAGGTTCAAGGCAAAGGGGAAAAGATTTAATAGGAATCCGAGGGGTAACTCTTTCACACAAAGGGTGATGGGTGTATGGAACAAGCCGCTAGAGGAGGTAGTTGAGGCTGGGACTATCCCATTGTATAAGAAACAGACAGGTTTGGAGGGATATGTACCAAGCGCAGGCAAGTGGGACTAGTGTAGCTGGGACATTGTTGGCCGGTGTGGGCGAGTTGGGCCAAAGGGCCTGTTTCCACACTGTATCACTATGACTCTATGACATGATAAAGAAATAAATGACAATGGAACTGAGAAGAAATGGTGCAAAAGAAATTCAGACAGTCAACATCATAATCTCACCAGGTAAAGCCCTATCTGCTTCAGACACTTCATTGGGGCGTACTCAGTAAGCCATCGTGGGAAGCAGCAGAAGAGGGCCTCTCTGAAGACATGAACATCCTGTCCTCATACCTGAGGAACTGGCGCCTTAAAGTCAGCATGGGTAAGACAACATCTTCAATGTTCCACCTCAACAACAGGGAAGCGACCCGCGAGATGAACGTCATGGTGGATAACGCCAGGTTACGGTCCCAGCCCGTCCCCACGTACCTCGGGGTGAAGCTCGACAGAATGTTGTCATTCAAACAACACCTGGAAGGTGCCAAGGCAAAGACAAACGCCCGTGCCGCACTGATACGCCGCCTAGCCGGCACCACATGGGGAGCCACGACGAAGACACTGCGCATGTCCACAGTGGCCCTGGTGTTCTCAGCCGTCGAGTACTGTGCCCCGGTCTGGTGCCGTAGCCCTCGCGCCAAGAAGCTGGATGCTGCCCTCAACAGCACCCTGCAGACTGTCTCTGGATGCCTACGAGCCACCCCAGTAAACCAACTGCCCGTCATCGCTGGCATCGCCCCGGCCAACATCAGACGAGAAGCAGCCACACTGGCCCTCTCTCGAAAGGCACAGACCAGTGAATCCCACCTCCTCCATCAGATGGTCACAGAGACACCACAACGTGTGCGCCTCAAGTCACGGCGCCCCTTTGCCATGCAAGCCCAAGAGCTGCTCTGCACAACACCGGCTAACGCTTCCAGGGCTGCCTGGGTCAAGACGAGATGGAGAGACCAGTGGAAGTCAGCTGAACCATCTAGGCTACACCATTACATCGATGACCCCATGGACGTCCCTGGCCAGGACCTACCACGAAAGCAGTGGACAACCCTCAACCGCTTGAGGACAGGCGTCGGACGCTATGGAGTAGCGATGAAGAGGTGGGGCCTCGTGGACAGTGAGCGCCTCCTGCGAGTGTGGGGACCCAACACAGACAGTGGAGCACATAGTCACCAGTTGCCCCAAACACCGGTTGGCCACCGGATGGTGAATGAGATCAGATTGGCCTGGACGATGACACGTTAACCTGGCTTGCTTCAACGGAGCTGCAGGTCTAAAAGACATACGACAGAAGAAGAAGATTGGGGCCAATAGAAAATAGAAATTTGCTATTCAGTGTTGCTTTATGCTTCAGGGACTGGATAAGGACAAAGAAAAAAGAAAACCTGTCTCTTGCAAGATAGCCAATTCACATCCCAGAATGGGGAGTGATAAAGCAGTGAGGGGCAAAAGATATTAGCCATGCTTGACAACACAAATAATACATCCAACACGTGGCTACACAGTTGAATGAGCTGAGAGCAAGAGAACAATAAATGCAAGGAAAGGACAAAGCAATAGTCTACCTAGTATGTGTAGGAAGGATCTGCAGACGCTGTTAAATTGAAGATAGACACAAAATGCTGGAGTAACTCAGCGGGACAGGCAGCATCTCTGGATAGAAGGAATGGGTGACGGCTCAGTCTGAAGAAGGGTCTTGACCTGAAACGTTACCCATTCCTTCTCTCCAGAGATGCTGCCTATCCCGCTGAGTTACTCCAGCACTTTGAGTCCACCTAGTATGATGCCTAAAATGGTGACTGGGAAGTGGAATGCCTCACAGTCCAAACTGAATAAACAGAACAATGTTTGCAGAATGTGAAAAAACAGCATGGCATGTTTTGTACAATAAATTGAGTGAATCATGCATTTTATTACCCAAACTCTCTGCCACGCTATGTTATGAACTGTGGCAGCCTTGGTATTTTCCATGTGTATGAACAAACATTAAGACATGTATAATGGAATTCAAGCAGCACTTCCAAGTTATATAGCCAATGCTACATCAAAGGAGGTCAATGTATGCTTTGGTGCTAAACATTCTTCTCAATCCTCAGCTGCCGAACTCTTTGAAGCCCCAAAATTGTACATTATTCTTCAATAATGAAAGTTTAACGTGGTTGCTGGGACCACGATATGAGAGCTGAGAGCATAAAAAGTACTTCTCAAAGAAAGAACTGAGAACTCAGAGATCAGAAATTGTAGCAGTGATAGCAAGCACAAAGTGTAATTAAGTCAGGAAAGCATATTGTCTAATGTGGGTTAATTGGCTATGTTTCACATTGCAACCCTTTGTCGAACATTAATCATTTATAAAATATCGGTAAAGGAAATAGAGCATAATAGAATTGGAGTACATCCCTTTCAATTTCAATAGTATTTGGATTGTACTTCTGCAAGATACATGCTAACCCGAGGATCAGGATTCTGGGAAACATCAGGTAAACTTCAGAAGAGTTCTGGATTTAAATCTGCGCAACCAGATTAGTTAGGCAAGTTTGACTCTCAATGAGTTTGCGCTGAAAGAAAAGCACTTTGCTGAAAGTCAAAACTGGGTCCACATACTAGAGTTGTCGTGGGAGTAACATCTCCCACAGCAGCATTTGGTTCATGATGGGTCCCATGTACAACATTCAAAACAAATTCAATAATTCATTTAGAAACTCACATGCCAAGCTTGCGTTCACAACAAACAGATTATTATCCTTTTAAAAATGTATTTATAGGATCTGGGCATCCCTAGCTAGGCCAGCATTTATTGCCCTTAAGGTGGTAGTGGTGAGCTGAATTCAACCACTACAGTTGTTCTGAAGGTGCTGTTAGGGAGGGAATTCCATATTTAGATCCATTAACAGTGGCGCAGTGGTAGAGTTGCTGCCTTACAGGGCCAGACACCTGGGTTCGATCCTGACTCCACGTGCTGTCTGAACGTTCTCCGTGACAGCGTGGGTTTTCTCTGGGTGCTCCAGTTTCCTCCAACACTCCAAAGATGTACAGGTTTGTAGGTTCATTGGCTTTGGTAACAAAACACTGTAAATTGTTCCTAGTGTGTAGGATAAAGCTAGTGTACGGGGTGATCGCTGGTTGGCATGGACTCAGTGGGCCGAAGTGCCTGCTTCCACGCTGCAAATCATGTATACATGTTTTGTAAATCATGTATATATTCTTTCAGTGGTCTTTTTTATTTTCTAGAGGTGGTCTGCTCACCCCCCCGCCCCAAATAACCATCCTTAGTTTCAGGCTGAGCTAAATCTTTTTCAAACAATGAACTGGCATAACCAAATCAACGAGGTGGAAACTTAGTGTATTGTATGCAAGTGGGCTTGGCTCAAACCGCAATAGTTACTTTCCTCTTAGTGTAGCACTGACAAGGAATTTGGGGTAAAAAAAAGAGACCATGAATTTCATTAAAAAATAAAGTTTATTATCTTCAGAAAAGCAAGGTAGATGAGAACTTTTTCAACTGAAAATCTTTAAAAGAGCTTCCATTTTCTTTTTCTTTTTTTAATATAGGAAGTGCAAATATTTTTCCTTCCAATGCAGGTACGTATGCAACTTAATGCCGAATATTGATAGTGCCTCGCACCATATGAATATCTGTGTGAAATACTGTAATAAAGATTGGTAGCCATTTGGAGATTTGTAAACTCAAGGCCACATTTTAAGTTTTAAAAGTCCTGAGAGTTCAGGAACCTCGGCAGTGTAACTGAAGATTCTGCATCATCCTGCTGGCTATCTGGAAAGACTGAGGAGTGACATAAATACAAAGCTCAAGAGCGTGGACTGTTAAATTTGGTAAAACTGCGATCATGACATCAATCCCATATCTAATTGTCCAATTAAACAATCTAAAATAGTTTGTTGAGTTATTAAAATTATTGTGGAATACCATATTCAGTATGACAGGATATAAAACACAATATCTACAACAGGGAAGACAACTATTTCTTGGAAAGCAATGATTTTACTGAATACAGATGCATGTGCAATCTGCGGGCAATGCATGATATCACCCCTATCAGCTTTCTTCCTGGAATAGGCGAATACAAAGATTTTAAATTCTATCTCAGAGCTGCCCAAATCTGCCAACCATGTCTGTGCTATTTGAATTGAGCATTCTTCCTTCACAGGAATGTTATTCTGTCCTATGAGCACGGCCGCAGGTGGGCACTCATTCTTAAAATAAAAAGTGAAGCTTAAGAAAATAGGAAGAACATTATTTTTTTTAAAAGCATGGAATGTTTGTCAATAAACCTCTGGAGATTGAAGTCTTGACAAAATGCCAGTCCTCAGCAGTGATACGTGCAATTATAGCAAAGTTCAACAATGTTAAAACATTTAACTTTTTCCTCAAAGGGTGCCTGGGTTTGAGCATTTCTAGTTTTCCCTAGTTTTATATCGTAATGCGTCAGTTTCCATTTTGCCAAAGCGATTCCTTATGGTTTCTTTTTCCTAAGAATCCAACCTTCTTTCTCATTCTTCATCCAGTCAGATCAGTGCTCCACGATATAATACTGTGACAGTCAAGCACCATTTCAAGCCATCTCCACTTAGAAATAGATTTCTTCCGGAATTTGTTAAAAATACAAACTTCTTTCCCCTCAAATGCTGCAGATTCACTCCTCATTAGATTAGATAAGTTCATTCGGTGTCTTCACATTTAAACCCATCAGAGGTGAGAAAATTGAGAGCCTGATTTAAGAGAAAAAAAAGCTTGAAGATGTAGAATCTGCATTTTATAAAACTATCAAGATTAATCCCATTAACTCATCATGGGGAATGAAAAGTACGTAAAGTGGATTCCAATACTGTGTGATCATCAGGCCGAAAGAGGTACTAGGGAATGGAACATTCTTCCAGGTTTTACACCCATTGCTGAGTTGAGCTCCCTCTATTTCTTTACTTTGCGCCAAAAATGCAATAATGTGGCATTTCCAATTCCAGCCACCCATCTCTCCTCTCTCTGGGTGGCATTGGAAATTCAGTACCAACCAAGGCTAGCTCTGTCCACTTCACTGGAACTATCAAAGGAAACTTCCATTTCATCACTCAGCAGTAGGTTCAATGCCAGATCCAGTTGTGAATTAATCAGTGATTCATTGTACATAAATATTCCAGATTTTATATCATGTTACAACTTTTGTAATGTGAGAACAGACTGTTTGCTTTTTTTGCAGAAATGGAGAGCATAACCAAGCATTCTAATGCATACGTGTGCTGCAGTTACCCAGCAGGGTTGTTGAAGCCAGTTCTTGCAGCTCCTTACAGTCATGGTATGGGGATATTTAGCAAGCAAAACAGGATTGATTTGGAGTTTTGAATCAAAAGATGCTTAAAGAACAATTGAGTCCATTTGAGTTGCACCTTTTAACATTTTCAGGAAGTCCCAATAGATTTATTTGAAAGCATAAGTTTTTGGAGATAGTACTGCAATAATAGAAAGAGCAGGCAAACACAGCAACTGATTTGCGCATTGCAAGGTCCCATAAGAGCAGGTGTCCTGGCGCAAGCTTAAGCCTCCACTCTACTGAGCAAACTGAAGGAGAACCAACAATTAAGCACATTATGAACTTTAAATCTGGCTGTTAAATCACCTAATTCTTTGCATCAGTCTGTTGTAACCCACCTAAACAGTATAGTTGATATATATATATATTGCAACATTCAACAAAGTAACCAACTTTTGCTAACTACAGAGAATAGACAATGTGAAAGGTCGCTCCAGACAAATTATGACAAGTATGAACAACTACCAAGAAAATAAATGCCTGCATACTACATTATTCTACCAAGCATTTTGTTTCAGTTTTGGGTAGGGTGGGGTTGCAGATGAAGTCGGCTAAAGGGATTAGCATGCCAAAAAGCTACTTATAAACAAAACATTTGAAAAATGAATCACGTTGTCTCAAAATTATACAACTAGGCTGTGGGCCGAGCATCAAAAATGTGTCTAGAAATAGGATTTTGTGACCCAAGTCACCAAACTACATGAAATGTTCACATATTGTGTAAATTTTTTTATATAAATCACCCCTGAAACTCGATATGAAGAAGACTTGCACATTTTTATTAAATTAGAGAAAAACCGGAAAAATGTCGGGAATTTTTTAGTCCAATCAAAGCACATTTAACATTGAGTTGTCTGCCAGTTGGCCAATCACGCGCTTTGATTCAGGCTAGCACACAAAATGGCTGAGGGGGCTTCACAGATGCCTGTTTTACTGGAGATTCCGATGTGTTGTTCTGTGGAATAAATGTCGTGGAAAGTTGCAGCAGGTAATTGTATTTAGTGGGAAAAGCATTAAAAAGGCTGAAGAAAGTGCTGCGAAGTGGATTAAAGTGCAAGAAAGCCTTCAAAGTCCCTGCTGATGTGCTGGAACACAAAGAAGGCCCCCATGAATCAACTCTAACTGAAAGGTAAGATTAAAGTCTGAATTTATGAAAATCTATCTGTATGGACTTTAATTAATTTCACCCTTCATTCATTCATTATTCATTCATTCACTCACTCACTTACTCATTCATTCATTCATGAAATTGAGGGCCTAAACTATAACACAGTCAATTAAACATTGTCACTAATGCCAGCTTGTAGTAGAGTAATAAGTCTTTAACAGCTAATCTCGGAGCTGCCTGCGAAAACTTACCGGGAAAAAGTGCTCCGACCGCGGGGCCTAGGTACTCGCGGTAAAGTGAAGCCGCGGTCTCAATTAATAAGCGGCCGATTCGCGATCGCGGAGCCACGGATCATCTCCGCGGGCGGGGGGGGGGGGGGAAGCTGTACATAGTGCCGTCTGTAGCGGTCGTTTTCAGACCCCGATAACGGGAGAAAAACGGAGGGATATCGATCGCTCTTTACCGCGAGTACCTAGGCCCCGCAGTCGGAGCACTTTTTCCCGGTAAGTTTTCGCAGGCAGCTCCGAGATTAGCTGTTAAAGACTTATTACTCTACTACTGGCATTAGTGAAAATGTTTAATTGACTGTGTTATAGTTTAGGCCCTCAATTTCATGAATGAATGAGTAAGTGAGTGAGTGAATGAATGAATGAATGAAGGGTGAAATTAATTAAAGTCCATACAGATAGATTTTCATATATTCAGACTTTAATCTTACCTTTCAGTTAGAGTTGATTCATGGGGGCCTTCTTTGTGTTCCAGCACACCAGCAGGGACTTTGAAGGCTTTCTTGCACTTTAATCCACTTCGCAGCACTTTCTTCAGCCTTTTTAATGCTTTTCCCACTAAATACAATTACCTGCTGCAAGTTTCCACGACATTTATTCCACAGAACAACAAATCGGAATCTCCAGTAAAACAGGCATCTGTGAAGCCCCCTCAGCCATTTTGTGTGCGAGCCTGAAACAAAGCGCGTGATTGGCCAACTGGCAGACAACTCAATGTTAAATGTGCTTTGATTGGACTAAAAAATTCCCGACATTTTTCCGTTTTTTCTCTAATTTAATAAAAATGTGCAAGTCTTCTTCATATCGCGTTTCAGGGGTGATTTATATAAAACATTTTACATAATATGTGAAAATTTCATGTAGTTTGGTGACTTGGGTCACGAAACTGCAGAATAAAGCTCCTCGGCCCACAGCCTAAACCCAATATTCTCAGAATCACTGTTATTCAAGTGGCAACCTTCTACTCTTAGTCATGTGAGGCACTAGTTCAGAGTATATCAAGGTATACCCAGATGGCTGGATCAATCCTATCATATAATACAAACCCAGCCAAACTTTCAGAAACTATTAAAATATTCTGCAGTTTAGTTCAACTGCTGGATTTGAGCCTGTTGACATCTTTGCACTCATCCCATTCTGCACTTACTATTCAAACAAAATAGACTTAAAATAGAATGAAACAAACACTAAAAATAAAAGTTTAAGAAAGTTTCAGACAGAGAACATCAGTGCTGAGAAAAGGGTACATATGCTTTGGGCATTTAGTGCCAGCATTAACTGCATGGCTTAAAAAAAATAATCTTGAAGGTTTTGCAAACAGTGAGTAAAGCAGATTTTGAACAGTGGGTAGAGGAGAAGGCGTGGGGTGGGCAGAGCAGCAGCAGGCAAGCAGGGAATTAATCATTGATCAGACCTAATGATACTGAAGAGGAATTTTGCAAGGTCACCATAAAAGTGAAATATTAAGAGAGCAATTTACAAGAGACTTCCAAGGGCAAGGGTGACAGCAGAAAAGGAACTTGTCAGCAAGATAGAAGATAAGGAGGGGCTGACACCAAGTCAGAGAGGTAAAAGTAAGCATAATCAGATAGAGAAAAACATTCCCTGCATGACATTTCTCACTCTGCCTTGCGGACTAAATAATAACTAATTAGTACTGAATTAAATGAGAGTTTTGTGCTGAGCCCATGTTCCAGAAAATTGAATCACCAAATTCAATACACTTTAGTCAGCACAGTTTTACCTCGGCAGTGTGCTGCAGGTAAAGGTCAATTTCCATGCAGTTCCCCAAAAGTCTGATTTTCCAAGGCTTTAGCACTATCTTTTGATAAGCATAATCTCTTAGATTTTAAGTTTATGCAATAAAATCTCTTTACACAAAAATAAGAAATAAAAGAGGCACTTACTTTTTGGACTGCTCTGGACTTCTTCAGACTCTGGTACTTTCCAGTCCATCTTTCTGCCCTTCTCATATAGACCTTTCAGTATTTTTCGGAATTCATCTACGTCCATGCCGTGCTTGGTCAATTCCAGGTACTTTCGATAGAGTTGTAGTGCTGTACGCGCATCCTCTATGCTGTCATGCGTTTCACCCTGAATTTTGAGTTCTATCCAAGAAATCAACAAAGCACCAATCAATCTCTCCATATTTGAGCACATTTTGCAAGGCTGGACAACATCCTCCAGCAGAGACCTAACTAGACCTCATCTCTACTCTCTATCAGCTCGTCTATTTCTAGTCCAATTCTTCCCAACCTTTCCTGCAAGTACTAACACCCAATTGTGTTATGCACCAGTTCTTATTAACAAAGCAGTCATTTTACACTTGAACCTACACACTAAGCATTAGCAGATGATTTCAATTGGGAGAAAGTCACATTTGAAGCTTGGCGCCTCTCCTTTTGGATTTCCCCAGGAAGGATGCTAAACAGTATGAAGACCAACTGCTGTGCCTCTGCTGTTGCCCCAGATAATATTAATTAACATTAACCAGGTATAGGATCTTCAAGATCCACAAGATTCAGCTTTCCCATATCAGGCAGCAATCTCATGGACAAAAGCCAAAACTACTGAAATGCTAGGCAGTCACCTTTCTCCTGCAGGTTTAACTGCAGTACTCAATGTCATGCCATTCAGTAAAACATAAGAACATAGGAGCAGGAGTAAGCCACTCAGCCCTGCCCCATCATTCAATATGACAATGGCTGATCTGTCCCAGACCTCATCTCTTCTGTGCCAGTTCCCTATAACCCTCAATTCCAGTCTTTCAAATATTTATCTACCTCTTTAAAAACCAATGACCCAGCCTCCAAGATAGAGAATTCCAGAGATTCACCATCTCCTATGAGATGTCCCGACACACGGCAGTTACAGGATTAGGGGGTGGTCATTTAAAACTATGTCCACTTGAGCGTCTCAACATCTGCACTATCATGCCCCTTAAGGATCTAATATGTTTCAGCAACATCACCTCTCATTCTTCTAAACTCCAAAGAATGTAGATTTAATTACTTTAGCCACTCATGATAGAACAATCCTCTCATCCTAGGAATTGAACGCTTGAATGTCTGAAGAAGGGTCTCAACCCAAAACGTTGCCCATTCCTTCTCTCCAGAGATGCTGCCTCACCCGCTGAGTTACTCCAGCACATTGGGTCTACGCTTGAATGTCTTTTGGACTGCCTCCAATTCTAGTATCATTTCTTAAGTAATGGGACCAAAACTGTGCCCAGTACCCCAGCTGTGGCCTCAACCCTGTACATTTGTAATAATATTTTCTAATTTCTAAACTCCAACCATCTTGCAATAAAGGCCAATATGTAATTTGCCTTCTTGACCATTTGCTGCACCTGCCTGCTAACCTTTTGAGATTCATGTACAGGAACATCCAAATCTCTGTGCTCTATTCATATGCACTCTACCCATTTAAATAATAATTTGCCATTTGGTTTCTCTTACCATATAACACTCCATTTGCTAATATTTCACCACTCACTCAACCCATCCATAACCAGTTGCAAAGTACAAATCTCTTCATCACAACATTAACTCCCATCTATTTTTGTAACTCAATGCAATCAGCAATTTTAACTTCTTAAACCTACTGATAAGTCACAATGAATGCAAAAAAGATTTGGATTGATGCATGTTGATCTACAGAAATGCATGTCAAAAACTTGTCAAATGGGTTGTAACACATACAGACCTAGAAAATACCATGCAAGGAAACGCAGCGAGATCATCCTCTTCCGAGGCATGTGAAACAAATACACAGTGTCTATCACTTGCTCCTTTGGAATCTGAAAATGGAAATAGGCAGAAAAATATATTACTCCAAGCCTAAAATTTATATGTAACTCAAAATTTCCTGAAGCTAGAACTTGGAATTGGATTTAGTATTTTGAACAGATAGAGGAGAATTTTTAATAGCCTGATAATGTCAATCTATTAAAGTCTTTGCGTTTGCAAGGCATTGACACTAATGTTTCTTTAATCTTTGCTTACACTGTTTTTTTGTTGAAGGGTATGTTATTGCAATAGCAATACAAATTGTGGATGCTATTCTCTGCAAAATACACCACACCCCAATTATCTCACAACGAACCATTCACAGAGAGCAGCTGCTTCCTGTTACATTAACCCCCATGGGTCATATATTCTAAGTGGATTTTGCCAATTAGGAGCTTCACTCACTCGCAACATTGAGCCAGATTGTGCTAAAGAAACTGCAACACGCATATCAGTGCATTCCAACTGTAACGCTTGCACACTGCAGCACGAAAGTACAAAAGCACTGGAGGGCAGATATAGGCATAACAAATGTCTTGCTCCATTCATGGATTTACCTCAGGGCATTCAATAACTGTCTGAACCAAGGTGCTGAATGCAATTATATTGTACCTCTGTTTTACACAAGGATGCAGCTGGCACATTTCATGTAGTTCCTTTCATCAGACTGGGATTGGCAACATTCATTAAATAACATCCTGCTATTTTGGTTATCTTTAATTCTATGAGCATGTTTTTATTTAATTAATATTTTGGTTAAAAAAACATTAAACAAAAACTTTGAGACACTTAGCAACAGTGAAACAGGCTTTCGACAGCACAAGCTGTTAAAGACCAGCAAGCCTGCAGGCTGAAACATATAGAGAGAGGCCTGGCTGCCGCTCTATCTGCTCACAAGATTGTCAGGGAGCCAACAAAGGTTGTTAGCAGCCAGACAGCTACAAAACATTCATGCAGCCACATGATTAGCATAGGGGTGCAACCATGAGCAGTGGATCAAATAACCTCACTGCAGTTTTACCAGCCATTTTTCATTTTTAGAAAAATGATTTCTGCTTCCAAAACCCCCAAGTCTGCTCAGTTATCAAAAGTGTACTGCAATGTGCTGGAACGAAATTTGGATGTGATACAATAAGAGCAAAGAATCATCTTCAGCTTGTCTAAACAAGGATCAATTAGAAGTCAGAGTTCCTTTTAACTTGTGGTGGCAATTCAAAGCAAGACCAGATTTGCTTTCTAATATGCTCTCCAGAAATGTACTGCTGTTATTCATCTGAAAACAATAACTTGGCTCCGATAGAAATTACTCCAATGTGAATCACCATTTTAGAGAGAAGCAAAGTGGGAAAGTAGAACTGGTTCTCTAATGCCTCCAGCAAGGAGACCTGCCACCCATTACCCTGGTCTGATCTTCATGTGATTGACACTTAAAGCTCCACAGAGTAATAATGAAACATAATATTTGCTTGTTTAATCAAAATAAAGTTATGTCACTTAATGACATAACAAAATCAAAAATAATGCCGGTCATACTGAAACCCATCTAACTTCCACATTTGGACCTGAAGCAAGCTGGGCTCCCCCTAAAAAAATGGCCAGTTTGTTTTCCCAGCCTTTTCCCCCCACCAGTTTTTAACCAGCCTTTATGAGAGAGATGAAAGGGACACAGTTGGGGAGTGTGTGGGGTAGGTGGGGCTCCTGAAGGCATATGAAATATGACTCAATAAACATCCTCAAATTGAACATTTCTTATGTCAGCAGTTTTAGGGGCTTTTTATATTTCAATCTTTTCAATGCTGGTAGGCCTGCTTCAACATATGCAGTTATTTAAAAGAAAATCCTGTGGATGTATTGCATCAAGTCAGACATCTCTCGCAGATCAGTGGATGCCCTTGTAGATTTGCTGCCATTTGGGAAGGACTGGCAATGATTAAATTGCACTTTTTGAACAACACTACTGTGTGAAATTTCACTGAGTAGTCAAAGAGCACAGTCAGATTGTAAGAAAATAATAACAAGGAAATGCAGATGCTGGTTTATACCAAAGACAGACACAAAATGCGAGAGTAACTCAGCGGGTCAGGCAGCATCACTGGAGAACAACGGATCTGACCCAAAACATCCCCACCAATATTCTCCATGGATGCTGCCTGACCCGCTGAGTTACTCCAGAATTTTGTGTCTCTTTCTGTACAAAAGCAACATTAATTTAGGATCAGAGTTAAAACATTTGTCCCAAATGCAGCTGGGCCATTGTGTTTAAATTAAAAAGGAAATGAGATAGTTACTCGACAGAGAGAAATAAAAAGAAAGCAAAAACGGTTCAAGGTATTTTTTGATTTATTTGCCACTGGCAAGACAAGGATTTATTACTCATCCCCATGTGCCCTCAATCCATTTCAGAGGTTAGTAGGGAGTCAATTATATTCCTGTTTCTGGATTCACTTATACTCCAGACTGGGTAAAATAAGATCAGCAGATTTCCTTCTCCAAGACATTAGCGAGTAAGCTTTTTTTTTTAAATGGCAGCTTCTTAATCATTATATCATATTAGCTTTTCAAATCAGATTATTTATTAAAACTTTAAATCCAACATTGTTGTGGTGGGGTTGGACCACTGGACCCCTCGTTACTGGATCAATGGTTCAGACCTCACCCACTAATTTATACTAACGTTACCTTGTGGTCGTTTGTAGAGAAAAGTGTCAGTACAGAACTGCTGGGCTGAGTGGCCTGTTGCTCTAAATGTTGTGTTTTGTTTGAATAAGTATCCTGTTTTTCTATTACCGGAAGAATAAATCCAGTCTTTTCCTATTTAAGAGTTTGTACTCTACATTACGAACAAAATATTTCCTCACTTAACATCTATTAACACCATTCCCACTTTTCAGCATCATTAAGTTAGTTGCGACAAAAAGGTCAGCTACCAACGTTGCAAGACTTGACATGGAGACGAAAGAGGGAGGGAGATAATGAAAGTGTCCACAAATACAGGATGCCACATTAAGTAGCTTATCCCAATTATTATGTTTGTGAACTTTCTAAACCTACCATAAGATTTATGACTCTGAAGTCCTTCTGCAGCCCATGTCCCACAAACTTCACTCCAACATCAATGAGGAACCTTAGTTTCAGGTACGTTGACTTCAAGGTGGTTAGGTGTTTGGATGAGATTTTGGCATCAAGGTCCCCAGGTTTGATTCCAGAATACTGGGTTAGATAATCCACAACCTATTGTTTTTTTTCCAACGGACAAATTTGTGGAATAAGCACACAAGATCATTTTCAGACAGAATCTAAATAACATTTATCCAACTGAAGAGATACTTCCTTCTTCCCACATACTGCAGATCCTGCAGCTGAAATGTGCCCAACCTGCTGCTAGGCTTACAATGATACCACGCTGAGCTGCCAGGATTTCACCTCCTGCCAAAACAAGTTGTTTGATCTCTATGTAGTGCCTTTCTGCTTAGCAAAGAGAAATTAATACCCACATAGTGGACTTAAAAACCAGGAATTAACTGAAACAGAGTATCTCACAGCTGATTAACACTGCAATGATTTACATTAGTGATATAAACAATATACTCGATCAATCACAAAGCGGAAGTTGCCAAATTAGGCAGCAAGATCAGAGGAATCATTACTCATGACATTACCTGTTCCTGTGTGGAGATGTAATCATCAATGAAGGGAACCCCCTCATTTGGTCCCTGACCACGCACACATGTGATCCTTGCCACTGACATCTGACTGGGTTTGATGGTGGATTTTGTCCCATCACTGCGAAGCTCTGCTTCTTCCTGAGAACAAGCAACACCAAACCAAGCAAATCAACCTTGTCACTAGGAACTGAGACAAAAGAGTATCCAAAACGGAACCAAGTCATCCTCTATCCCAAGAATAACAAACGTACCTGATTCAGAGTGACAAACTCTGCATCCAAACCCACTAAATCATTGGGTTGGGGCATTTCATTCAACATGAGTGGGATAAATGTTGCATGACATTTTCGCTGCTTTCTAGCTAGAGATGCTTCTGCCAGCAAAACACTCGCCTCAATTGGATTCTTTACTAAAGGAGAGAAAAAAAATATTGACAAAACAGTCATTGCAAGCAGACCAGTGTACGTGCGAGAAATATCACCAAGTAGTTCACAGGAATTAGAAGAAGGCACCACTACGAAATGAGCTAGTTTGAATCTTACTAACTGATTATCTTGGTCTTTCATACTAAGAATAAAGCAGCAGATTGTGCAAACTGTTTACAATACCATTGCTGGTTTAAGTGGTTGATACACAGTTAACACAAAAAATAGTAAGACATTATAATTATTCATAGCTGTATCATTTTAAGTAGAATTGGCAAAAACACAAACAGACAAAAACTGAGACTGCAGACATTTCATTGTTTCAGAGAAAACCAAACCCTTATCTTTAGCAATTTAGCAAATCTGTGGATATTACACCTGGTGTAAAAGGTCAGTATTGCCCCGATGATGGCTTATTGAGCCATTGTAGAGTTTCCCTTTTATTTTAAAATGAATACCAGATTAGAGAAAGTCCTTCTCGCCATATTTACATGTGTACTATTAGCACCCTCAGCTCTGCTGTACCAGGAGTGAAGATAAAAATCACCCTACCCACCTCCAATTAGTAATTCATACGTCACAAAACGTTACCTACTAGTTAAATCATACTTGGAATTCAGATTCCGTCTAGCATAGTACAAAATGCAGGGGATCTTCCAACTTAAATCAAACTGCACAGCTTCACACTGAAAAAACAAAACAAATGTTTAAATATACCACAATCTCAACAACTTAAAAAATGTTTTATTTGTCCCCTACTTAAAAGAATTGTTCACTTTCCCTTCCTTTCCTTTCCCAAGAGGAACATCATGTAAGCTACTCCACAAGATTTGTGGCAGTGCTACTTAATAACGTACTGTTGAGCAATGCCCTAATGGTCCTCCTTATTCTGGACAGCACCACTCCCCTCCTCACCCCAAACAACCAACAAACTGTATGTGGAACCAGGGCACAAAACCATCTTCCCTTAATTTGATCCACTTTGCTAGGATACCTACATATTGAAATAAAAGGCAAATGCTGGACATTCTCAGCAGGTCGGGCAAAGGTGCGTGCCAAAAAGATGCCTGTGATATGGTGGATGGCATACAAATACATTTCTGCAAGTTTTAGCAAAGGGGGAAATTATTTATGCAAACTATAAAGGAATATTTCTAATTAATACTTCAGCCAAGTGTACACATGAAAAACTCATTGTATTTTTGAAAATATAGAACAGTAGCTTCAAGACAAAAAAAAAGTCAATTACCTTGTCAATTGGTTCTATGAGAAAGTCATTAAACAGATACCATTGTTTGTGAGTGACACCCTGAAACATTAAAACATTGCATGAGCTGCAGATCTTACACCAAACCTAATACAGGAGATTTCCAACACTAATGCACTCGCAAAATATCACAAATATTACATGTTGGTTTTCCTTCCATTATTGCACAAGCTATGTGTAACACTAACAAAACAAAATAAATTAGCATTAACCAGATTCCTTCAGTGATGTTATGCTGCAGACCTGAATTGAGGAAACCAGTTTGAAATTTATGGTCCAAAGTGCTTCTTATTTAGTGGTAAAGCCTTTTTCATGTACCAATTTATGACCTGTAAAAGATTCACTTAAAGATGGCAGGAACCATTTGGGGTACAGTGAAAAGCTAAAGTAATGCTCTTTACTTGCTTTGCATTTTGGAAACTTAAACTGTCAAGAGTCTTGTGTGCCAAAACCAACAAAACATTCCATGCTCATTAGATGTGTGGAAAATATCGGGTTATATAAAAAATTATTGCAGGAAAGGAAGGTTACTTTTTTTGATTAAACTCTGTGGTGATCTTATCAATTGAGATGCTAGTCAGTAAAAATAAAAAACATGATATTTTTGGTCACTATTGTTTTTGAAGACGATGTATTCTAGATCACTGATGGTGGAAGGGAAATTAAACATTTGGACGTTTGAAAAAAAAAAAAAAAAAGTTTCTTTAAAGACATGTCTAACAGAAATTGAAGTGCAAACTAAAATCAAACATTTATCAAATGTAGAAATTAAAAAAGTTAAACTCATCCATTGAGAAAACTGAAGGTTTTAAAGTGCATCAATGCTTCTACTCTTTATATTACCATTCTATTGCTGTACCAAAATTCTTCAATAACAAGACATTTAGATACAAATTATACTGCACCTCCTTCCGCTGGTGATAGGTTTCCCCAACTTTAATGTGAGCCACAAGACTGCCACCAGTCCGAGGATCTAAAATATGAGCCACGGTCACCACCAGGTCGTACAGATAGGTGTTCTCCTCATCTTCTGAAGTGGACAGCTGCAGAATAGGGCCAAAGTAATCAGTAAACATTCTGCTCAGTAACCACCATAGCAAGCAATTGGCTCAAATAACTGGAAATTAATATATTGAACAAACACCAATTTGTTGCTTCAAACAAACAGAAAAAAGTTTTGATGCTATTACTAGGCATCGGAAATAAATAGCTCTTTGAAATAGATTAATGTTGCTAACACAAATTTCAGTTAAAAATAAGAATGGAATTTTGGAAACCACATGCGTGCAACTTCCAAGACATCTTTAAAATTAACATTTACCCGATCTCCCTCCTCTCCCCCCCCATCCCCAAACCGTTGAATTATTGGGCATTGTCCCAAAATCCCAAGTCTCCAACTCAGAGGGAAGACTTCTCTTCCAATTTGTACATATCATCATCTTTACTATAACATATTAATCAATTTAATACCATAATCTGGTCTGGCTGAAGTTTAAATTACACTTTAACTTCCTTCAAATTGGTCTTAAGATATGATAAAACAGGGAACTTCAAAATCTTCCTTTTTAGTGTCAGGAACATGCACAAATTAAGTTCCATATGGTATTGCTGCCAACTCCAAGAGAAAAGAAAAGACTACATACAAAAACTACATCATCCAGAGACCAAACAGAAGGTACATTGAAACCAGTTAACAATGCCTGGAAGGGCATGCAGGATAACACATTTCCAAAAAATCATTAATATATATTTAATGGTTCTTGTTAGGAATATCTTTTTGACCAACCACAAAGAAGAAAGGAACAGAGGGACCAGAATAGAACAGTTCATTTCCCCAGCACATTTCAGCTATCCACCTTGCAACAGGCAGGCGCAACAGCGTTTTACTATTTAAGTTTGCAGAAAGCTGTGAAAGTAAGAATGCTCCCTCTAGCATCTCTAAAAGTTACTACAACACTTTAGTTCCATCAACAGTTCCAGTGTACTTACACAACTGTGCAAATTACAGTTAAATGCTAAAGGTTTTTCTCAAATTTGATATCACAGTATTCTAATTTACAGGGATAGTGATTCTACAAACATTTCTTTCCCAATAAAAATATTAACAGGGACATCAATTAGAAACTTAATAATCAAGACAACGTCATAGAGTTGGAGTTGTATAGCATAGAAACAGGCTCTTCAGCCTAATGTGTCAATGTTGATCATCATGCCTATCTATGTTAATCCCACATCTTCATAATTACTATATCTCTCCACACTTTGTCATTCAATTATCCTGCCCAGATGACTTTTAAAATGTTACTCCTTCCAACTCCTGGCAGCTTATTCCAGATACCAACTACTGAATAATTTAACCCTCAGGTCCATATAACCATATAACAATTACAGCACGGAAACAGGCCATCTCGACCCTTCTAGTCCGTGCCGAACACATAATCTCCCCTAGTCCCATATACCTGCGCTCAGACCATAACCCTCCATTCCTTTCCCATCCATATAACTATCCAATTTATTTTTAAATGATAAAAACGAACCTGCCTCCACCACCTTCACTGGAAGCTCATTCCACACAGCTACCACTCTCTGAGTAAAGAAGTTCCCCCTCATGTTACCCCTAAACTTCAGTCCCTTAATTCTCAAGTCATGTCCCCTTGTTTGAATCTTCCCTACTCTCAGTGGGAAAAGCTTTTCCACGTCAACTCTGTCTATCCCTCTCATCATTTTAAAAACCTCTATCAAGTCCCCCCTTAACCTTCTGCGCTCCAAAGAATAAAGCCCTAACTTGTTCAACCTTTCTCTGTAACTTAGTTGCTGAAACCCAGGCAACATTCTAGTATGTTTTTTCAAACATTAGAATCAATCTCTTAAGGGGAGGTTTGAAAAGATACATCAAGGATTAAACTTAATTACATACGCCTTCATTTTCAGTCCAGTTTGTGACTTCTAGTCCCCTTTAAATCTCCTCCCCCTCACCTTAAATCTATGCCCTTTTGTTTAGACACCCCTACCACGAAAAACAGATACTGGCTTATCTACCCTATTTCTTACCGTCTTTCCTCTGATTTACAGTCCTCTAAAGCACTGGGGTTTTTTTTACAAACACAATGATTTGCAAGGGAAACCAATTCAGAGAGATGCACGTTATCTGCTTCCAGATACCTGCTCTGAGCAGCTCATCCTTGGGTCCCATCGTTCCCTCCCCCCCCCCCCCCCCCCCCCCCCCCCCCCCCCCCCCCCCCCCCCCCCCCCCCCCCCCCCCACAAAGAGGAAACTGCTTAGCCCCTATCATCTAACACCAAAGGTAACCTGCCTATTTGAGTTTCCTGATTACAGCTTCACTTACCACTGCTCACATTTCATTTTTGATCACCCGTCTGATCTTAGTTTAAATTTTTCAAACATTAGAATCAATCTCTTAAGGGGAGGTTTGAAAAGATACATCAAGGATTAAACTTAATTACATACGCCTTCATTTTCAGTCCAGTTTGTGACTTCTAGCTCCTTGTTTTTAGGCAGCTTCATCTTGATAGAATTAGGCATCCAAATATTTTTCAATTCCTCAATTGATGTATAGAAACTCAGGCCTTCTGCATTACAAAGTGCTTCCCTGATGATAAAAAGTAAAAGCATCTACTGGTAAATGGAACTTTACATTATCACTCAATACATCAAGATGAAATTGGTCGATCTATTTGAATTATTGCATGGGAATAGAGGGACTGATGTCAGACAGCAGTACAAACTAGTTAAAAATTCTTCAAGAAGTGGAAGGTACATTACCCAGTTGTCATCTTTGATTCACATGCACAAACGTCCATGTCAAAGACATCTGCGGCAGACTCACATGTATTAACAATAGCTCTGTGTTCAACACAATCATTCCAACCAAACTCATTTCCAAACTCCTGGACCTAGGACACAGCAACTCCTCTGCAACTGGATCCTCAACTTCTTGACCCATTGACTGTAATCAGTAAGGATGGGCAACAAAAAATACTCCACAATAATTCTCAACACAGGTGCCCTGCAAGACTGCATTCTCAAAGCCTTACTACAGTCCCTATACACCCAAAATTGGGTGGCCAAAATTCAGCTCAAATGCATTTACAAGGCAGCAGATAACACCACCATAATAGGCCTGATCTCAAATAATGACGAGACAGAGAATAGGATGGAGATAGCTTAGTAGCATTATGTCAAGATAACCTCTCTCTCTCTCTCCACATCAGCAAGATCAAGGAGCTAGTCATCAACTTCAGGAAATGAGGTGATGTTAAGTGCCCCAATCTGCAACAACAGTATTGAGGTGGAGATGGTCGAGACTTCAATTTACTAGATGTAAATATCTCCAATTTGTCCTGGTCCAACCACATGGACACTATGGCTAAGAATGCACACCATCACCTCCATTTCCTTAGAAGGCTAAAGAAATTCATCATATCTCCAATCTTCTCAGTTTCTACAGATGCATCGTGGAAAACATCCTATCTGGATGCACCTCAGTTTGGTATGGCAACTGCTCTGCCCAAGACCACAAGGAATTGCAGTTATGCAGCCCAGTCCATCACGGAGCAGGCCGACATAATCAAGGAGCACTCACACTGCAGCCATTCCATCTTCTCCCCTCTCCTGACAGTAAGACGATACAAAAGCTTGATAGTACATACCACCAGATTCAAGAACAGCTTCTTCCCTGCTGTCAAAGATTCTTAAACAGACCTCTCACGTGGTAAGAATTCCCAATCGACTTTGTGCGGCTCATGAACTTTTTTTTAAATTGAGCTGCAATTTCTGTGGCTGTAACATTATATTCTGCACTCTATTTTCTCTTTTACACAACCTGATGCACTTGTGTATGGTATGATTTGACTGGATAGCATGCTTTTTTAAAAACTGTATTTCAGTACATGTGACAATAATACACCAATATTTTGCAAGCATTGTTCTTTTTTAAATTTGACCTGGAAAATCTTGTTGCATGTCCAGGTGTTGGTACAACATGTTGTTCTTGAGCAGACAAAAAGCAAAGACAATAGTTATTAAATAAAATGTCTTGAATTCAGCTCAACACTTATGTGGACAATAGCACACTTTAAAAATCCCTACCATTCTGTTGGATTGTTTTCTTTCATTTTTATTGCTTCCAAATCTTCCTTCCTCATTTTGTTGCGCAATTCGTACTGCACAAAAAAAATAAATGGTACTGCTAAAATATTCAAAAGCAACAAATTAAGCTACCAGTTAGATGCGAACTGTCCCCATCTTCATTGTTTTCTTCTTATGAAGGTAATAATTCATGCACAGTACCTGACATTTCATTTAATGGACTATGATTCATGCAATCAAGTAAGGATTATATTTCGACATAGAAACTATCACAGTGAAACTAGCCTATTCTCACGCATAGTCACAGATAAGCACTTGTCAAGAAAGGCACTAGAATGAAGTTCAAGTCCCTTTCACATTCACTTTCTGGATCTCCTGGCTGACAGTAGCTTTAAACTAGGAGAGATAGTAACTAGAAATAGTAAAGCCCTTTCTGCTATCCCAGTCAAAATAGCTAATGTATTACCTATAACATTTTCCTCATCGATATAATTCAATATTCAAAAGCATTGATATATAGACAATACCCTGTAGCAACAAACCTCAGGAAAAATACATTGGTTTTGAAATGGAACACCGCACAGACTCAAAAGGCTTTTGAAGTACAACTTGTATTTCCGGAATATAAAGCTATCCTCAGCTTTTGAAAATAGTTTAAATTCATTGCACTACATTTCATTCATCAGGCTGACTGCTCGTCAGCTTCACCTTGCCACCAACACAATATTCTAATGTTATCTACAGTTACAGCAAACAACTCTCTCTTCAATCAGGGAATGGCTGACATTCTCTCCTTTCAGCACCATCCATTTATTTCAGAATCTTCTTGAACACTGAACACCACTTCCTACTTTCCCCAAATGGGATAGAACCCCTGAAAATAGTCCCAGCAGATTTATATAAAGGGTGCATTTGAAATAATGACAATTAATTCCTCTGTACAGACCTCAGCTTGGCATTTCCAAAATTCAGCTTCCTTTGTGCTGTTGACTTCACAGTTAATAACAAGAACATCAGGCAAGCATCGAATATTCCTCGTTTGAATCTAGAACAAAACACAATTTCCAATCAACACTGGAAGCTCAATAGTGTATGGCACATTTTGATACAGTAACACAAGATGGCAATGAGTGATATGAAAGTCAAAGCTCAAAAGACCAAACACAGAGTCTTCAAAAACTCTAATCGACTATTTTAGGTCACTAATCATGAAACAGCAGGCTTGATTTAGAAATGTTTTGGAAAAATTTAATTATTTTCTGTAGAATGGATATATGGTCCTGTTACATTTAAATTCAAAATATATTCTCATGACAAAATGCACACCAACATAATCAGTTGGAATTTAAGAGCAAAGGATCCATACATTTAATTTTGAAACAGTGCACATGTTGTTTTATTTTTGCAGTAAGATTTCTATTTTAGGGCACCAAAATCTTCGATAAAATAAAATGGCAACAATTCCAGTATTACTTTACTCAGTAATGCAACCACATTTGCACCAGCTGTAGAAATCGCAAACCAGGCATCAGCTCAGCTTTTCCAAAGGACCCAACCTCTCAATCAATACTGGCCTTGAATTGTTCACAAATAAATAGTGATAGATAATCCTCCAGACTGGATCACTACATTTAGTAAGCTAAAGGTAATTTTAGAGTGGTTCGATCTTTCATGAGATAGCTAAAGGAAACAGTATAATTAAGATATTCTCAAACGATTAATCAGCAAAATCCTTAATTTTTTGGAAATTCATCTCATGATCTGAGGTTGCAAGAGTTGATTGGCAAAATATTTACACTCCTTGCTCCCTCCCCAGGCCAAATATACAAACCGTGGGCTGGTACTTCTCGCAATTTTCACACCAGGCCTGGGTGTTCTGTTCAAGGCAAATACTTCTCTTCAGCACTTCAGCAAATTCATATTGTCGAATAGCTTTGTCTAAAGAAAAAAGGAGATACTAAGTATTGTACATAAAGAACATTTTTGGACAACCAAGTTCACAGAACCAAGGACACATTTCTGTGCACAATATCAGCCACTGCACATTTATAAATGCAGTCACATTCCAACAAAACAATTTTCTGCTTCGATTGGTCAAAACCTAATTTTGAACAATAAACATTTTTAGCAAAATAGAGAATGGTTTCCATTCCTCAAATTATGATTGGTTTTATGCTTTTAAAGTTACTGCTGGTAGGTTCTCTAATGGGTCATTCAGAATTGGCTAGAGTCATAAGATAGTGTCCCTGACAGTTTAATTCAGATATTTTGCACCTCTTCAATTCTGATTTACTGTTGCTTCGGCTAAAATCTAAAGAAAGGATAGTGGAAAAAGCATTGATATAGGCAAGGCAAGGCAACTTTATTTATATAGCACATTTCATACACGAGGCAGACTCAAAGTGCTTCACATAAAAACATGTCATACAATAAAATGAAATAATAAAATGAAATAAAATAGAACTAAAAGAAAAGAAAAGCAAAATTAAAAATGCATTATAAAAAAGTGCAAAAGTTAAAAGTGCAATGTAGTTAAGATTTAGCTGAAAGCTAAAGTAAACATAAAAGTTTTCAGTCTTGTTTTAAAAGTGGTCAAAGTTGAGGCAAGTCTTAAATCTTCAGGAAGTTTATTCCAGCTATTTGTTGCATAGTTTAGACAATATATAGACAAATAGGGGGTGCCCACTGTATTAGAAGAGTAATATATCACGTGGATCATCATTGGGGAAGAGAATGCGAGACCCTCTGGTACAACAAGGGTAGGAAATTAGTATATTTGGATCAGGGTGCGTAGATGCAAGTCAAACCTTGTAATTTCCATGCAATATAGATTTCTAATTATTTGAAGTTAGAACTGGTTCCAATCTGGGATTTTCTCTGCAGTACAGAAGGAAAGGTGCAAAACTCTGATGTCATGAGTGGGACAATGAAATGACTGTGTAGCAAATTTACATTGTGTTTCCTGATAAATACGAACACAGGAATTTCTGAATGGGAAAACCTGAGAAAATACCCGAACAATTTTTTTTAATTTCTTTGTTGACAAAGTATTTGAGACCAATACATTTCAGGGGTCACTGTCATTTAACCAAATTAAAATGTCAATTTAAAAAAAAAGAAAAAAGATGAAGTGCAAAAACTATGTACAGCCCGAGGAAACTGATGATTAAAGCAATGTGGAAGTTTCACACTCAGAATTCATGCGTCAAGTTTAAAATTAACCTGATGAACAAATGGTAAAATGATGTAATGGTGAAGGCAAGGCAATTCATGATTCTTTTTTCCATGCACTACTCACCAGCAGTATTTATATCAGGGTATTGCAAGGTAAAAAGCAGGCTTGAAGAAACTCGAACAGTTTCCTTCCCACAACGGCAAGTGCTACAGTTCTCAACTTCACAACCAAACAGCTTCCCAATCACAGATTCACCAGAGGATCCAAATGTACTGAAGACAAAAACAAAAGTTTGTAAGAATGCCTCATTTAAATAGTATATTGGGTTCAGCATGATACAAGCAGACCGTGTTTCATCTGCATCCACCATGATAAGAACAAGGGGTATCACAAACCATTGAGTCTTTTCTCCATTCCCTGCAGTAACGGGGCTGAGATTTAGAATGCAGTAGAGTGAAGGGTGTAGACAGAATAAAACTCATGAAAATAGTGCTGAGGCAGAGTGTCACCCGCAATACAGCAGCCTAATACTGGCTTCATTTATCACAGATAATGTTAGCTGTCCACCAGTAAAAACTGTCTGGAAATATGTTTTCCATAAATGGCTGTTCTGTGATATAACAATTGTGGGGATGCAAATGAGGGATTCTCCTCAAGTCTGCAAAATGTCAATTGCAGAGCAATGCATAACACCCATGCTTTTGATAAAAACAAATCTAGTTAGTCTATCTTAAAATAGTGCTGTCTCACCTTCCCATGACACTCCGATAGGCCTGTGGACCTTCCTGCTCTTGTGTCTCCTGATGTAGCTGCGTCAATATAAATCGGTTCCAGCTCTGTACAAGTCGGCCCAGATTCACCTTCCCAGTCGCTTCATCTGAATCAGCTAGAATCAACCCAAGAGCAGATGCCTCTGGAATAGTTCGGAAAGCTCGAAGAAAATTGCTGGCCTACAAGACACAATGAAAGGAAACAAAACATGATATTTTTTATACCCAATTTTGTACACAGCCACAAGTTAACAGAGACTATAGTAATCTGGTTTTGAGACGAAGTACAAGATAGTCAACAGTAGGGAAGAGTATTGTTGACCATCGTTTACGCCATACAGTCTCTTCTAATTCAAGGATAAGCCACGGCACTAACCACCAACACAAAAGGTACTGAGGAAGCGCAGAATTGCAGTGATAAATGGCTGGAACATGCCATCAAGGGAGATGGTGGAAGCAGATGCAATAGCAACAGGCAAGCAGCATTTAGACACAGAAGCAGGCAGTGAATAGAGGGATATGTGCAGGCAGATGGGATTAGTTGGAATGACTAATTTCATTTTTCCCCCAACTGCTACCGTTGATTTTTTTGTTTTTTATAATACGCAAATTACGGATGACTATTCTGGTCAAGGTGGTGCAGTTAGAACAATCCACATAATGAACACCATGCTCAATGATCACACCATGCACTTTACAAGCTCAACATTCATCTACCTGGCATGGGTCACCTCTGGAGAGATCAAGCATGTGAAACAGAAATCCAAGTTCACAGCCCAAGCAAAACTCCTTCTGACACAGATGATTTTGAACATGGCAACGGATGGGCTCCAATAAATATAGCACCTACAATGGGAGAAGAAAGTGAAGAAAACAAAGTCATTAAAAAATTTCAAGACAAACACTTGTCTTAATTATTAATTTGGATTACATCCATCTTACATTCTAAATTTTCACCTAAATGCTATTTCTGAAAAGTGGATCTTTCCAACATCAGGTACCCCCTATAAAACAGTATTTCTAAGTTAAATAGAGCTCAACTCATTCTACCCTGACCAATAATGTACTTCTAGATAGTCAGGTGACTACTTACTACTGTACGAGTACAATATTCTTCCATCTCCCCACTGCAGGAA
Organism: Amblyraja radiata; assembly: GCF_010909765.2. Lineage (NCBI taxonomy): Eukaryota > Metazoa > Chordata > Chondrichthyes > Rajiformes > Rajidae > Amblyraja > Amblyraja radiata. The sequence continues at coordinate 8,150,927 of NC_046001.1, read as the reverse complement.
TGAGACTGACAACTGATTTGCAATAAGTATCTTGGAGCATTTTGATATTGTAGGACTAGACCCAAATCCAAAATGAACTGGAATGAAACATTTTAGTTGGGATACCTTACAGCCATCAGGTGGAGATTACATTATAATTACTTTCCTCCTGGTATAAAGGGGTCATCTGAGGAGGACAACAGAGTTGCCAGGGTTAAAAATAATAAGAGATGATTTCATTGAAACACAAGATTTTGAAAAGAACTGACAAGGTTGATAAAGAATCATTGAAGCTGAGAGGCTGTTTTCTCGGACTCGTGTCAGTCTCAGGATAATTAATTATACACTTAGGACTTCCATGAGAAGAAATGTCATTAAGTATTGGAAATCTTTGAAATTATCTTTCCCCGAGGGCTGTGGATGAGGATATTCAAGACAAGGTAGATATTTGAATAGCAAATCTATCATGGGATTTGACAGGGAAGTAAATCAGGGGAACAGGCAATATCTTAATACATTGTAAAGACAAATTGAGAAGCTGCATGGACTTCTCCCACTTTTGTTCCTTATTTCTATTGTTGCTTCCTGTTTGTGGGGAAACACCTACCTTTTATCTTTCAGGTGAAAACTGGAGGCCCTCAATACCGAAGGCTAGCTACCATACCCTTCATTTTTCTCCTCACAGGTCCTTCTGCACGCTCTTCCTTAACAAAAACACTGGCTCTACCTTAACTCAATATCATCCATTTTTGGACAGCACACTTATTGAAAGACAAAGACTTTCGAGAAGGTGCAGGAGGAATTTATCAAAATGATTCCAGAGATGAGGGACTTTAGTGTAGTGACCGAGAAGCTGGGGTTGTTCTTCCTTACTAGAGAGGTTTTTGCAAGGGGATCCACTTTCGATAGGAGGTATTTAAAATCATAAATAGACATTTCTGACTGGCGGAAGTATTAAAAAGCATAAAATGACAGCTAAAAGGAAAAAAAATACAGTAAGCGGTTGGATCGGGAGGCAAGAGAAACAAATTCGAACGTATCTTTCAAAAGAAAGCTGGATAAACATCTGAAAGGAAAGAAACTGCAGCACTATTGGGAAAGGGCAGGGGAGTGGAACAAACAGGGTTGCTCAGATGTTGAGTCAGTATGGAATTGGCACAACAATTTGTCTTTTCTATGCTATAAAAATCTTACAATTCTGCGAATATTATAGAATCAGTAATATTGCCAAAAAATTATAATTAGGCAAGATCTTTTGCCAGATGATTATAAACTGCAGAATGGAATAGCAACACACAGTGGCATTGTTCCCCACTAAAATCACAAACAGGGTGTTTTTCACTGTTATTTAAAATGTTCAAGTGCTGACTATAGGAATGCAACAAAAGGCTGGGAGAATGTCGCTGACCTGAATCATACAGTTGCAGTAGGCATTGGGAATGTGTGGCTCCAGCCCGGCAAACAAGGTCTTGTTGTAGTGCTTGAAATCAAAGTCTTCCAAACCAAGTTTTGAATATTTGATAGTAACCTAAACAAATACATTTACAATCAAACTGCTGAATAATTTAGGCACAGGGCAAATATGCTCAAGAGTTCTTTGTAATCAATCTAATAGGTAAAATACATACAACTATTGCATTTCTCAATTGATAAAGGAAGAGAAAAATATTATAATTACTTCAAAGCAAGTGACACTGATGGAGGTGGGTGGAGGGGGAGAAATGTGGGGGAAAAAGTGTGGGCTGAAGACCAGGAAAAAAAACCTTCAGGTTAACCAAGAAGCAGAGTGCTGGCTAATTCAGGGACTTGGCCAACACTACCCATATTCTACTGGCAAAATACAGGGCAAGATCCCTCAATGATCCAAATCTTCAATCTTCTTGTCCCATGGCAGCAGGTCGACAAACACCATGGTGGAAAGTAGAGGAGGAGATCTGATAGCTGACTTAGAAAAATGAAATGGCCAGAAGTTTGGCAAACACAAGAAAGCAGCCTAGATCAAACCACATCACTTTCAGATAAGAGATTTCTTAAAAATGTAGTATTCGGGAACAGGAACATACCCTGATAAAGTACATTTCTATTAAAATAAGCTGGCTTTCAGAAATACTTTATAATTCTACTCAATGGAACCAAACATTGAATGATAATCTAACTCAAAGTAGTTTTTTTTTGGCCTCAGACCTTTCGATATTTCTTTGGGACCATGTACAGGTGAGTATCTTCCTCCCTTCCAATAGGAGACTCAGGGATTTGATTGTAGTTGTCAAATTCTACATCCATTTCCTTCAATTTATATGGAACCTAGAAACAGAAGTCTAATTACTGATCATCTAAAAAAGTAATCCACACAGGGATCTGCTAATGGCTTAGTAGGCAGCAGTTAAGGTGGTGTGTTGTTAAATCATACATAGCAGAAGATTTTAGCATCAATTCTTGGGCTGTTCTGGACAACTTCACCTGGCACAGCAGTGGGAGCGATCATGCAGTTATCAAAGTTAAAGGAGGGAGGCAAAAAAGTTTCATTATTCAGTGACACACAAAGACACACGCAGGCTTGGTAGTTTTACTCCTGCAAGAGAACCGCTAGTTGGCCATTTGGCATTTGTTCCAGGGCCTTCTAGCTTAGGAACAAACAAGATTCTGAACCTTGTAAATAAAAGCAAAATCTATATTCGTAAATTGCCGACCAACATGCCCCAACTACACTAGCCCCATCTGCTTGTGTTTGGCCCATATCCCTCTAAACCTAAATTAACCATGTACTTATCCAAATATATATATATTTTAATGTTGTGATAGTGCAGCATATTCCATATACCAACAACCCTTTGTGTGTAATAACTGCCCCTCGGGTTCCTATTAAATATTTCCCCCCTCTCTTTAAATCCATGTCCTCTGGTCCTCTATTCACCTGCTCTGGGTCAAAGACTGTGCATCTTCCCTATCTATTTCTCGCATGATCATATATACCTCTATAAACTCACCCCTTATCCTCCCATGCTCCAAGCAATAAAGTTCTAGCCTGCTCAACCTCTCCGAAAAGCTCAGGCCCTTCAACCATGACAACATCCTCCTAAATCTTTTCAGCGCCTTTTCCATCTTAACACAATTTTTCCGAGAGCAGGATGACCAAAACTGAACACAATCTAAATGTGGCCTCACCAATGTCTTGTACAATTGTAACATGACCTCCAATGTCTATACTCAATACTCTTGACTGATTGCCTTGGAATTTTAAATACAAAAAAAAAAAAAAAAAGATTTTCCCTTCCCCACATGCAGTTTCCCCAAAAAGGTTACAAGAAGTTATAGGACAATATGTTGTGATGTTGTGGCACAACTATACCATGGCACTAACACTCATGCCCACAATTGCAGACCAGTTCCCATCCTAGCCTGGCTATACACAAAAAGGAACTAGAGGTTAGGGACTTCCTTGAAGGGTATTTTATAGAACTGTCTTAAGCACAAGAAAAAATGAAGCAAGTTAATAGTAAAGTGCCCACTTCTGCATGTCTGTACATTATCAGGAATTAGCATCACACAAACCAAATACCCTCTATAACCTTCATCTGTAAACCTGAACAATGAGCTACATCAGGCTTGTTAATCAAAGGGAATCTTAACCAAGCCTGGTCTGAGATCTTGAAAATGCACATGGATAGAAAGTTTGAAGATCTTGGATCAAATTGGGCGACTTACTTCTACTCTGTGGTGCTTTGGATGCCGTAATCATGATCACCATCTAGAGAAGGAAGGGTGAGCTGGCTGTCGTAATGACAAAGGGGTCTTCTCGCTGTTGTCCAGAGAGAAAGCAATCCAAATGGGGCAGCACAGCTACTGTCTTAGAGCATTAGAGACCTGGGTTCAATCTGGACTACAGGTGCTGTCGGTACCAAGTTTGTACAGGTTACTCCGGTTTCCTCCCATGTTCCAAAGACATGCAGGTTTATAGGCTTCTGTAAATTGTCCCTAGTGTGTAGGATAGAACTAATGTATGGATGATTGTTGGTCCGTGCGGAGTGTGTGGGCCGAAGGGCCTGTTCCCACGGTGTATCTCTAAACTAAACAAGGGAACTCCTCAACTGGTCATGGTGGCGCAGCCGTAGAGTTGCTGCCTTACAGCGAATGCAGCGCTGGAGATACAGGTTCGATCCCGACTACGGGTGCTGTCTTTACGGAGTTTGTACGTTCTCCCCGTGACCTGCGTGGATTTTCTCCGAGATCTTCGGTTTCCTCCCACACTCCAAAGACGTTCAGGTTTGTAGGTTAATTGGCTTGGTAAATGTGGGTGTAGATAGTGTTAATGTGCGGGGATCGCTGGTCGGCGCGGACCCGATGGGCCGAAGGGCCTGTTTCCGCACTGTATCTCTAAACTAAACTGACAAGCGACAAATGCTACCCTGTTACATCAGTGCGAATTTGGTCCATCAAGCACAATGAATCCAAGTAGCTGGTAATTACCAACAAGCTATTAGACCTCCTGTGATCTTTCCACCCGTCTTTGTTGGGTGTCAAGGCCATCAGTGTTCTATAGAGCTACCTTCCCCACCTCCATCTTCCCCCTCACCACCCGTCCTCCCATCTTGAGACAGGATGGCTTCCAATTAAAGTTTACCTTGCCCTTGAGGTTAATTAACTTCTGGATCTCCTAGTCATTGTCAAACTGAAGGAGTCCCATACCATAAGAATATCACTGTTACTTGTACAAAAAAAAACGAATACTTTTTTTTTAACCTGATTTCTCAGCTTTGTTTTGGGATTTGGAGCATAACCGATAAATCCAACTTTCTTCATGGTACGCAATATCTCAAGGTCAACAGGTGGAGCTCGTCTGCAAGAGTAACCAAAGAAGAGTTAATATTAATAAAAGACCTGGTAGACTATTGTAAGATACTGAGGGATTACATAGCCTTCAAAGTGAACTGTACAATACAAACTGTATTACAAAATGTATTACCCCACTTACAAAGCGGGAGTACTTTGTAAGCGTCCTTTATGGGCGACTTGGGTATGCAAGCAAAGAATTTCACTATGACTTGTCACATGTGGCAATAAAGTATTCAATCCAACTCAATTTCTTCAAAATGATGAAGATATTAGGGCATTTTGGTATTCTTTAAATATACGTTGGTTTGCTTTGCTTTTCATTTCAGAATTTTCTTTGGTCTAACATTAGACATTAATTGTAATATACAAGCAATATAATTCCATAATGAATATGAAAAAAGGCAAGGGATTTCATCCAAAATTATGATCACCCAAACAAGTTGCATGAACAAGCTGAAAAGAAAATAACAAGGAAAAAGATTTGATATTGTGTTAATCACAGAGGAAAATCAGAGTGTTTCAAATTGAAAATCCTTTTGTGTTTGTGTCAATTTCACCATTGGCAAAAACCACATTAAAATTATAGTCTGAAACAAACAAGTCCTAAACGATTTCATCTCCGCACGTCACATACAACGTTAATTCAGAGCTTTGTCTCAAATTTCAGAACAGGCAAGTAATTTAGCACAACTGGATATGGAGGCAGTGTTCTATTATGATATGATCAAGAGTGGGGAGGGCATATATACTTCTGTTTTACTTCTTAATTGAAGTGGAAAATTCATAGAAAGATGCTCGCATACACCTTGTGCATGGAAATGATGCTGTGTGGTGTTTGATGCAAAATGAATGAATGGACAGAGGCATCTAAATGCATTTTAGATTAATAGATATATACGAAGAATTGACAATTCAGCTCATGTTGCTGACAAGCAAAGTCTTGCAAGCATGCCAATCTTCAGTAAAGCACCCTTTTATATTGCGATGGCTTTTGATTTCACAGGCCAAGTACAAGGTTCTGCATTTGGTGTAACCATAAAATGAAATATAATCGAGAAGTAAACAAAAAGGGGAATAAAGTAGCTGTGGTTTTTTTTATCCACTGAGAGAAATAATGAGAATATCAACAATTTAAGGAACAGTGGTTTAGATGGAACTAATTGAAATAAAAGCAGTCAAAAGGTCAATTATTGTAAACGATTGGCACATTAAATAAAAGCAAATTCAATAACTTAAATCAATGAGCAAAAAGACAGCACTGGAAGAACTCAGCATGCCAATGCTTTACATGCCTCCATTTATAAGAATTCTACTTTCAACTTTTAATTACCTAGGTGTAACAACGCAGTTTGCTGTTGGCCAATCAGACAACAAAGATTCTGTGATAAGAGGTACTGGAATAAGGGATAAAGGCAAGAGATCATCATTCCAGTCCAGATGTGGCAGCGTATCTACCATACACGGCATTGGAAACTCAGTCTCACGGGAGTATGCGTTAAACGTAGCTTCTGGCGAGTCTGCCCACAGATGCACACACCCTCCAGAGTCTCCAAACACCAATGCTCGCTTGCTTGAGGATACATCAAATGTCATAACTAACTGTCCCACAGTGTTTACATGGAAAATATCCGCTGGACTTGCAAGGCCCGTTGGTTCACAAAACTGACATTGTCCTGCAAAAAGACCCAAAAAAAGAGATAGCTGCAACAAATTGTAGTTCAAATGAGATCTTTCACCAACAATAAAATCACATGCATGCCTGTTATATTCATCAACTGTATATCCCATAAATACATACCATTTCAGTGCCAGCCTCCAAAAGTGGCTCCTTTGAGAATGGAGTCAGCTGCAATGCTATCATAATCGGCTGGATGGGCATTGCATAATATTCATGCAACGTCATGCCACATTATATTCCAAAATGTTTTCCAAATAGAACCAAGTGTTAACATTTCATCTCCTTTCTGATTGTTGCTGCTGGCACTGATGACATTTGGCCAGTTTGTTTTTAAATGTTGCCATATTATAACCATCATAGGCCCAATTTCACCAAGATTATTTTAAATAAATTTATCCTCGGCAAAATTAGAAGAGTGGCAATGGAGCTCAGTTTGTAGAAAAACTTTCAACTAAACAGCACTGGACTTGAAATTAATAAATACAACAATCATTACAAACTGCTTAGAATTTTGTTCTTATACTTGAATATTGAATACTTAAAACTTCATTCATTACTATTCATTCTTTAATTATTCACAGTACTTCATGTAATCAGAGCCAACTAAACTATAAAAACTGACACAGTGCTGGAGTAACTCAGCACCTCTGGAGATGGGGGATAGGTGACTTTTCGGGTCAGAACCCTTCTTCAGACTGATAAATAAAAGAATGCTGATGAATCAAATGCAAAGTTGCCATACTCTTTTTTAAATGGAAATATTCATTTCCTGGTTTTGGACTGATTTTATGGAGAAATTAGAGATTCATGATAGCTGCAAACCAAAATAAATGTTCCTATCAATTAACCTCTCGGTTACACGGATGTGTAATCAAGTGACACATTTTCCACCTAAGCAGTGAATAATGCTGTGCATGTTCCATGGTGTAATGTTCCTGACATCTTAGTATAGCATACTTTGCACAACAGCCATTAATGAATTATAAAATATCTATAGAACTTTTAGTATTTTGTAAGATACCTGATTGAGAGATGATGGCTAGCCTTGAAGTATATGTAGGAATAAATCTCAGGAAGAGTGGATCCACATGAACCTGCAAGGGGCTAATAGCCCGCATCATTCGGAGGTCATAAACCATCAGGAACCTGTCACATGACAGCCCATTCATTCGATTTGAAAAGCCACATGTCACCAGCAGGTTTCCATGTACATCAAAATCAGAGAGGCTTCCAGAGTAAGCATCAAACTCATGCTCCAATTTAAAGCTTCTTAAATCTCGAAGAGATACCTAAAGCACAAAATAATCATTATGCAATAAAAGCAATCTGCACATTCTCATTCAATAGTCGTGAACACACCACCAGTGTGGTACAATGTAATACAATCCAGGAAAGCCCCAGCCTCAGTCCTAGCCACACAGCAATACGAATACCACAAGTTGGTCACACCATTTGTGGGTTGTGACCAGTGGGGTACAGCTAGGTTATCCAATCGTTACCATGACCCAGTATCTTTCAGTGGCAAAATGCATACATGCAGTCCAGGATGTGCTTTGTAATACCTACAAAGCCATACCTTTTTGGGATGTGATAGGAAATGGAGCACCCGGAGCATACACAGGGAGTACATGCAAACTCTACACAGACAGATAGCACCTGAGGTCAGGATCAAACCTGGGTCTCAGGCGCTGCGAGGCAGCGGCTCTACCAGCTGCACCACTGTGCTGCTTTGTAATTGTCTTTCCTCGTCAACTCTTCAAAGCTCACAGTCTCAGTCAAGAGAATAGTGGCTTTAGGTGGAAAGCCAGTACCATCAAATCACCTTGAACAGGGAGAAAGGGTAAATGCGAGGGAAGAGTGTGATTAAGACCTGATCACCCATTATGACCTCCGTGGGCGATTAGTCACCAATTCCAAAACTTGATGCCTCCAATTTGTTCTTCCTTTATGCTTAAGTTTATTTATGGTTCCTATTCTGCTGATACATTTTGTAAAAAGTCTCACTTCTGCAGTGGACAGCTGCAACCACTTGCTGATCGTTTTGCTGGCACTACCTCCATGAATTTAAAACAATTGGAGTAGAGACCCGATAGAAGTTTATAAAATTATGAGAGGCACAGATAGGCAGTCAGAATTTTCCCTCAGGGTGGCAATGTTAAAGACTAGAGGGCATAGCTTTTAGGTCTGGGGTGGGGGAGGGGTTAAATGTGCGGAACAAGTTCAAAATAAATTGTTTTTTAAAAAAATCAGTGCAGTAGGTACCTGGAATGTGCTACCAGACTTTTAACTAGGCACAAGACTATGTAATATGTAAGGAACAGAGGGATATGGATCGCCTGCAGGGAGAAGGGTTAGATTAATTTGGCATAAAGTTGGACACAGATATAGCGACTGTTCTACGTCCTAAATGTTTCTATCCGTTCTAAGTCCATTTCTACTTTCAGTGAACTGATGTATAAGAACACCCAGGTTTCTCTACATTTCAACAATTCTCAATTTAAATCAGTGTTAAACCGAACACCAAAATAGATTACTTCATATTTAACTACCAGGCACTTCACAGACAGGCTATGTACACTTTAGGATTGGGAATGAAATGAGGGGCATGTTGAGAAGTTTGTAGCAACAATCAGAAAAAGGGATCAGTTTGTTCCTGTTGCTACAAATTGTTTTAAATTCAATAGCTTCTATACAAATACCTTTCCTGATGTATGGCCACAAAAGAAGAAGCGGTTAGACTGCCGCATAATTGTGACTCCGGGAAGCTCAACTGTGTACTGGAAAGAGAGATACAAAAATGAAACTTCATATATTAATACAAAACATCATCATTCAGAGCATGTTAAAATAAAATTTCACAAGATGTTTATAAAGCCTTGATATGTTGGCACAAGAGCTGGAAACTGGATAAAGCACCAGTTAACCACACAAAGCTTTGGGATTCAGTTTTAAAAGGCATTTAAAATGGTGGGGATGAAGAATTGGAGTGAAAATTAATGTGATAAGGAGGAAGTATGGAAATAGAGATCCCAATAAAATTTGAAGGAGACAAGAGCAAGAGGTATTTCAAATCATACATTAACTCGAGTTTAAAATCTACAAAAGAAAACGAATGTATTTCAAATAAAACAATTCCTGCAAATTATGGAAATTAAGGGATGTCTGTGACAACCAATCACAAGGAAATTAAAACCACTTGAGATGTCATGAACCAGATTCTATCAACCATTTCAAACACCCCCGATTCAACAGGAGATACAACAAAGTGTTCACGACAAGTATACGAATTAGCACCAATATGGTTGGGTGCCCGATATTTGCAATTCCATCCTCCAACACATTTTTACAGCTGCAAATACTTTAGAAAGTTCGCACTCAGTACTTTACCTTTTCACTTTCTTGTACTGCATTTAAGTCTATTTCTCTAACATGATTCTGAAGGCCCCCCAGAAGAACGGAGTTATTGTCAGTGAGAAGGAGGCTGTGCATGTCCTCCGCTTCATCCATACTAAATGTGAAAAAAAAGCATGCAGTTCAATATTTGGAACAGACAAGAATATGAAAAAAAACACCAAACAGGCAAACAGAAAATGCAGGAAACACTCAGCAAGTGTTTACTTTGAAGTTTTCTCTTCCTTCTTAGAGGTGCCAACTCATTCTGAAATACAATGACAGAAGTGTCAGCAGTCCTCAGATAGCTCAAATATTCATTCCTCATGCAAGTTTGAGTAATCACAAAAAAGTAAGCAATGGCAGATTAAAGGCAATGTCTTGCAGCCATTTAATATGTTTCCTTACAGGTATCTACAGATCACTAGGCCAATGGTGGCACAAGACAAAGCAACAATCAAGTCCCACAGGAACAGCCATTCAAATGAGGAACAAATATTCTAGTTAACACCTGCACAATGGAGGGGAGGGGTGAAAATAAACGTGTTCAGCTCTCTTCACTTAAATTTAAAGTTTTACTTTAAAAACTGCAGAAGTGCAAATATTTAAAAGAAACTTACACATAATCAAACATTATAAGACCTCCTCGAGTAAAGCACTTGAGATTATTCTTATTCAAAAAGAGCACTCCACTTTCTATGCTCTGTATCTGACGAATGTCATCTGTGGCATTAACTTGAAAGGAGGAGTATCGTTCCATAGTCGGACCAAAAAATGAGGTTGCATGGCCCTAGAGAGAATGTTCATAAACAAATAGTTACGCATCTATGAAGGTAAAGCTGAAGCACCAGCAAAACAAAAATCAGCTCATTAGTAGCATGTCCTTTTTAGTTACATCAATGACAATTCAAAAGACTTAGAATTTCATTTCAGATTTAGTTTAGGGTTACGCCCAGATCAATTATCTATACTGCAAGGTCATTTCAGCACACGCCTTGGTCACTCCTCAAAGCTGCAGAACATCTCAGAAGACCACCTTAACATCTCAGTTCAACTTTACAAAAAATAGTTTAAGTATTCGAAGGCCTTCAAATGTTTAGGAATGTTTTGGTGATTTTAGCAACCAATAAAACACAAACAAAAACAAAATGCATTGAGAACAACTTTTCAGATTCAGATGGATTATGACACATCTATAGTAAGAATTCCACAAGTTAATTTGAACTAACATTTAAACCACAGCTGGATGACCAGAATTGTGCACCGTACTCCAAGCGTGGTCTCGTCAATTACCTGTACAGTTGCAACAGAATGTATCACAGTATGGTATGGCAACTGCTCTGTCTCCGACCGGAAAGTACTGCAGAGGGTGGTGAAAATTGCCCAACGCATCACCGGTTCCTCACTCCCCTTCATTGAGTCTGTCCAAAGCAAGCGTTGTCTGCGAAGGGCGCTCAGATTCGCCAAGGACTGCTCTCACCCCAACCACAGACTGTTTACGCTCCTACCATCCGGGAGGCGCTACATATCTCTCCGTTGCCGGACCAGCAGGTCCAGGAACAGCTTCTTCCCTGCGGCTGTTACACTACTCAACACTGTACCTCGGTGATTGCCAATCACCCCTCCCCCCCCCCCCCCCACGACACTCCTCCCACCAGGAAAAAAATACTATGACTGTATGCACGTAAATAGATTTATTTATTGCTCATATTTATGTTGCTCTTCTTGGGAGATGCTAATTGCATCTCATTGGTGTTATGTCTGTATTCTTTTTTGTGTGCTGCAAAATGGCAAAAAGCATTTCACTTCACTACTCCTAGGTGTATGTGAATGTGACTAATAAAATACCTTTGATACCTTTGATTTTGTTGTCTCTGTACTGTACACTGCACAATGACAATAAAGTTGAATCTGAATCTGAACATGACGTCCCAACTCCTGTATTCAATACCCCAATTGAATACCAACATTTAAACCATGACATGGCAAGTTCAATCAGGGCAGGAGTTGCACAGTAAATCCAGGGCTCTGGAGTATGTTGTAGAACAGAGAGACCTCGGGTACAAGTAATTAGTTCCCCAAAGGTGGCAACACAGGTAGACAGGGCAGTGAAGGTGGCATTTGGCATGATTGCCTTCATCAATTGGGGTATTGAATACAGGAGTTGGGACGTCATGCTGCAACTGTAAAGGTAATTGGCGAGACCACACTTGGAGTATGGTGCACGGTTCAGGTCATCCAGCTGTACAAAGGATATCACTGAGCTGAAAAGAAGTTTCACGTCGATGTTATGGGACTCGAGATCTTGAGTTATAAGGAGAGCCTGGATAGGCTGGGGCTTTGTTCCCTGGACTGTAGATGAGTGACCTTACACGGGTATACAAGATCATGACAAGAATAGATAAGTTGGATAGTCAGTCTTTTCCCGGGTTAAGGGAGTCTAAAACTAAACGACTAGATTTAGACACAGGAAAGGCGAGGTGAAAGACTTAAAAGGGACTGATGAACAACTTTTTCCACACAGAGGGTGGGGCATATATGGAACGAGACGCCAAAGAAAGTTGTAGAGGCAAGTACAGTTACAACTTCTACAAGGTATATGGATAGGAAAGGTTAAGAGAGATATGGGCAAAACACAAGCAAAACACTAGCTTGAATAGACATCTGGTCAGTGTAGACATGTTGGGAATAGACATCTGGTCAGTGCAGACAACAGCTTGTGAGGAGAAGTTGAATGGGATTTGAGGATTATTTTTCAAATAAAAAAGAAACTATTAGAATAAAGCTTTCTATTAATCTCCCACAGCCTCTCTTGCATCAGCAGTGGAGCAATGTGGAATTAAGCACTTTTCATTCCACATCCTCCATTCATTAATTCATGTACATTCAAACATTTTTAGGGATGCAACGAGGTTGAGTTCTGGGAAGTGATCAGAGCCGTTAGATTAATTTCAACTGGATTAATCATTACATAAAAGGAGAAATTCCATGGTCCAAACAGCTGATAAGTAACACATAATTCTTTCAAACCTAGAGCACAGCACATTGGAGAGGGTGCCTAGTTTTAAATTTCTGGGGATCAACATCAGTGAGGATCTTAAATGGTCTGTGAACTCTGCTGTAGTTGTAAAAAAGGCGCAACAGAGACTTTACTTCCTCAGAACACTGAGGAAGGCCCATCTGTCTGCTAAACTGCTGGAGTCTTTCTACCACTGTTCGGTGGAAAGCATACTGACTTACTGCATAACTGCCTGGTTTGGGAACTGTTCAGCAGCTGACAGAGCAGCTCTCCAGAGGGTGATAAAAACTGCCCAGGGTATCATTGGACTCCCCCTGCCCCCTCTGGAGGACATTTACCACTCCAGATGCTGCAGCAGGACCTGTAATATCGTGAAAGACGTTACACATCCTTGTCACCACCTTTTCACACTGCTGCCCTCAGGAAAAAGGTACAGGTCGCTAAAGTCACGCACTGCCAGACTCAAGAACAGCTTTTACCCATCAGCTATCTTGGAACTGAACTCTGTCTCGGGAGCGGGTTATGGGGAAGGAGGGGGGGTGGGAGACTGTGTTAATTTATGTAAATGTGAATCCATGGGTGGGTTTGGGGAGGGAGTGCAAAAAGTATGAGTATGTGAATGTTTGAAGTTCTTTTAAATGGAGAGACACAGTAATCTCGATGTATGTGACACATGCAATGACAATAAAGCATTCTGATTCTGATTGCACGTTCTAAACAGAAGCTCTTAACAGCTCAGTTTCAATCTTAATGATACACATACACCACATGTCATCCAGGCATTCTTTGCTTGTGCTTGATTCCTAAACCACTTAATTTTGTTACTTTAGATAGAGAAATAAAAGCAGAGTAGCAAATTGGTGCATTGTGAATTATCATTCTGCAGTGCTTGATCATCCTAGCTGCACAGAGAAGCTCTTCTCCAGCACTGCCCAAAATGTCCCTTCTAAACCAGGTATTGCCAATCTTTCTTGATTGCAGAAGCTGTACTGTACTTACCCCATGATTTCCCACCCAAAGTAATTCATCTTGAAGGTCAAAATGCGATGCAGTTACAGGGACTCCAACTTCTGCAACAACTGTGTGTAGTTCTGAATACATGCCTTCCACAAGATGTACAGATTCAGACACAGAGACCGACATGCCATCTAACTGGACACCTTCTCCTTCCAATTCCATATTCTGCAGCAAGGTCGGGTCAAGTCTGGGATCCAGCGAATGCTCAATTGAGGAAGCACTGATGCCAGGATGAAGAGGCGAGGTGTATTCTCCAAGGCCAGAATCAAGACCATTAAAATTCATGGTTTACTCTGGGGATGCAAAAGACACATAAGAAAAACAACTCCAGGCAATATACACATATTTTCAGTGTTATTAACCCGTGTTGATTTGCAGCAAAAAATACTAAGTTTTCTCATCAGACAATACCCTTCCCTACAAACTGCACAGCTGAGAGATTCTGTTACTGCACTATGCAGGCCAGACAAAGGACACACTATAGGGTGATTTCACGAAAGGTCACTGGGTCATAGGTCTTCACGCACGGAGCCACAAAATCCAACTGGGGTACAAACGTCACTTCCAGTACATGTTATTAATGCTAGAAACGCGTACTTTCAAACCTGTTAAAAACCGCGAAAACGGTTTGTTTTTGCGCTATAAATAACTGTGCCAGTTGGGGTGACCGTGAGACACAGCTATCCTACTTTAGAGTACCAAAGATTAAGAAAAATGAAGGTAAAGAGAAGAGAGAGCTGAAGGGAAAATCACATCGGAAGTTGTTGGCCGTGCAGATATAAAGATAGAAAATATCGGGAATTATCGCGTTTGCTCACTGCATTTCATCAAAACTAAGGCATTATTGATGTTTTGATGAAATGCAGTGAGCAAATGCGATAATTCCCGATATTTTCTATCTTTATATCTGCACGGCCAACAACATCCGATGTGATTTTCCCTTCAGCTCTCTCTTCTCTTTACCTTCATTTTTCTTAATCTTTGGAACTCTAAAGTAGGATAGCTGTGTCTCACGGTCACCCCAACTGGCACAGTTATTTATAGCGCAAAAACTAACCGTTTTCGCGGTTTTTAACAGGTTTGAAAGTACGCGTTTCTAGCATTAATAACATGTACTGGAAGTGACGTTTGTACCCCAGTTGGATTTTGCGGTCACGTGGGTGAGGATCTATGACCCAGTGACCTTTCGTGAAATCACCCTATTTCACTCGCACCTCTGTCAAATACTGGACACTTTTTTTAAACTTTAGAAAGTTTCCACACGTATATCAGTGCTGGTGCTTGTGTATTACTGCACAGCAAAGGTAACATTGTACAAATGCACAAACTATAAAGTCCAATGTGTAAATCCATAATCTACCATAGAAGATTTGAACTGAAAGTAAAACCACAACTCTTCCAAGGTCTAGCAGTGCAATATGCAAGGCAACAGACATAACAGAGACAAAGCACGTGCAAGGATTCAGCTAACTCCCAAACCTGCTTATGAGCCAAACAAGTAGCTAGCTTTTTTGTACATCTTCATCATTCTATGGTGCTCGTGATACAACTCCCCATAACTTTGATTTTACATTAATCATCAATCATCCACACAAGACACTTTCTCCAGTCATAAATTGACAAGAAATAATATTTTTTATTAAGTTTAGCATTATTTGGCCAGGACAATCACAAAAGCAAATACCAAACATACAGGATTAGTAAGTTTGCAGATGACACTAAAGAGGGTGGTATTCTAGATAGCAAAGATGGTCATCAAAAATTACAATGGGATCTTGATCAGTTGGGCAAGTGAGCAGAGGAATGGCTAATGGAGTTTAATGCAGATAAATGGGAGGTGTTGCATTTTGGGAAGTCTAACCAGGTCAGGTGAAATTTTAAGAGTACAGAAATTTTAAGAGTACAGAATCTTTATGTCCCTGTTCGGTTGAAAGGAAATAGTAAAAATCGGAAAGAGCCATGGTTTTCAAGGGAAATTGGACACTTGGTTCGGAAAAAGAGGGAGATCTACAATAATTATAGGCAGCATGGAGTAAATGAGGTGCTTGAGGAGTATAAAGAATGTAAAAAGAACCTTAAGAAAGAAATTAGAAAAGCTAAAAGAAGATATGAGGTTGCTTTGGCAAGTAAGGTGAAAGTAAACCCAAAGGGTTTCTACAGCTATATTAATAGCAAAAGGATAACGAGGGATAAAATTGGCCCATTAGAGAGTCAGAGTGGACAGCTATCTGCAGAGCCAAAAGAGATGGGGGAGATATTGAACAATTTCTTTTCTTCGGTATTCACCAAGGAGAAGGATATTGAATTATGTGAGGTAAGGGAAACAAGCAGAGTAGCTATGGAAACTATGAGATTCAAAGAAGAGGAAGTACTGACACTTTTGAGAAATATAAAAGTGGATAAGTCTCCAGGTCCGGACAGGATATTCCCTTGGACATTGAGGGAAGTTAGTGTAGAAATAGCAGGGGCTATGACAGAAATATTTCAAATGTCATTAGAAACGGGAATAGTGCCGGAGGTTTGGCGTGCTGCGCATGTTGTTCCATTGTTTAAAAAGGGGTCTAAGAGTAAACCTAGTAATTATAGACCTGTTAGTTTGACGTCAGTGGTGGGCAAATTAATGGAAAGGATACTTAGAGATAATATATATAAGCATCTGGATAAACAGGGTCTGATTAGGAACAGTCAACATGGATTTGTGCCTGGAAGGTCATGTTTGACTAATCTTCTTGAATTTTTTGAAGAGGTTACTCGGGAAATTGATGAGGGTAAAGCAGTGGATGTTGTATATATGGACTTCAGTAAGGCCTTTGACAAGGTTCCTCATGGAAGGTTGGTTAAGAAGGTTCAATGGTTGGGTATTAATGGTGGAGTAGCAAGATGGATTCAACAGTGGCTGAATGGGAGATGCCAGAGAGTAATGGTGGATGGTTGTTTGTCAGGTTGGAGGCCAGTGACTAGTGGGGTGCCACAGGGATCTGTGTTGGGTCCACTGTTGTTTGTCATGTACATCAATGATCTGGATGATGGTGTGGTAAATTGGATTAGTAAGTATGCAGATGATACTAAGATAGGTCGGGTTGTGGATAATGAAGTAGATTTTCAAAGTCTACAGAGAGATTTATGCCAGTTGGAAGAGTGGACTGAAAGATGGCAGATGGAGTTTAATGCTGATAAGTGTGAGGTGCTACATCTTGGCAGGACAAATCAAAATAGGACGTACATGGTAAATGGTAGGGAATTGAAGAATGCAGGTGAACAGAGGGATCTGGGAATAACTGTGCACAGTTCCCTGAAAGTGGAATCTCATGTAGATAGGGTGGTAAAGAAAGCTTTTGGTGTGCTGGCCTTTATAAATCAGAGCATTGAGTATAGAAGTTGGGATGTAATGTTAAAATTGTACAAGGCATTGGTGAGGCCAATTCTGGAGTATGGGGTACAATTTTGGTCGCCTAATTATAGGAAGGATGTCAACAAAATAGAGAGAGTACAGAGGAGATTTACTAGAATGTTGCCTGGGTTTCAGCAACTAAGTTACAGAGAAAGGTTGAACAAGTTAGGGCTTTATTCTTTGGAGCGCAGAAGGTTAAGGGGGGACTTGATAGAGGTCTTTAAAATGATGAGAGGGATAGACAGAGTTGACGTGGATAAGCTTTTCCCACTGAGAGTAGGGAAGATTCAAACAAGGGGACATGACTTGAGAATTAAGGGACAGAAGTTTAGGGGTAACATGAGGGGGAACTTCTTTACTCAGAGAGTGGTGGCTGTGTGGAATGAGCTTCCAGGGAAGGTGGTGGAGGCAGGTTCGATTTTATCATTTAAAAATAAATTGGATAGTTATATGGACGGGAAAGGAATGGAGGGTTATGGTCTGAGCGCAGGTATATGGGACTAGGGGAGAATACGTGTTCGGCACGGACTAGAAGGGTCGAGATGGCCTGTTTCCGTGCTGTAATTGTTATATGGTTATATGGTTATAGGGCAGGACCTTCACGGTGAATGGCAAGGCTCTGGGAAGATTTGTAGAGAAGTGGGATCTAAGAGTGCAGGTACATAGTTCCTTGAAAGTGGCGGCACAGGTGAATAAGTTAGTCAAGAAGGCTTTTGGCACATTGGCCTTCATTAGTCAGAGTTTTGAGTACAGAACTTGGGTGATATGTTACAGCTGTACAAGGCACTGGTGAGGCGACAGTTGGAGTATTGTGTTCAGATTTGGTTGTCCTGGAATGTCGGAAAGATGTTAAAATGGAAAGAGTGCAGAGAAAACGTACAAGGATGTTGCCAGGATTTGCGGGTCTGAACTGTAGGGAAAGGTTGGGCAGACAAGGACTGTATTCCGTGGAGCATAGGAGAATGAGAGGTGATCTTATACAGGTGTACAGGATCATGAGGGAAATAGATAGGGTAGATGCACAGACTTTTTTTTTTTTTAAATACACAGAATAGGGGGATCAAGAACCAGGGGACATAGGTTTAGAAACAGACATAGAAAATAGGTGCAGGAGTAGGCTATTCGGCCCTTCGAGCCTGCACTGCCATTCAATATGATCATGGCTGATCATCCAACTCACTATCCTGTACCTGCCTTCTCTCCATACCCCCTGATCCCTTTAGCCACAAGGGCCATTAAGATTAGAGGGGAAAGATCTCACGATAATCTGAGGGGCAACTTTTTCCACAGAGAGTGGTGTGTATATGGAATGAGCTGCCAGAAGTGTGTATATGGAAGCAATTAGTTGGTATGGTAGTTGAGGCAGAAACTATAACAACATTTAAAATACATTTGAACAGGTATATGGATAGGAAAGGTTTAAAGGGATATGGGCCAAACACGAGCAAGTGGGACAAGTGTAGATGGGGCACCTTGGCCGGCATAGGCATGCTGGGCTGAAGGGCCTGTTTCTGTACTGTAGGATTATAAATGAAGCATTGATACAAGCATTTGATTTACACTTACCACTGACTTCCAAAGTCCAATCTTCCATGTATTTCTAAACACGTCAAAGCTGCAAAATAAGAGATCAACGGTATTGGGAAAGGAATTTAGAAAAGAAAAAAATCACTCCAAATTACAACCCATTTCTAATCAAAGTAATTACATAACTATTTTGAAGAAACACATTCACATCCTGGGAACATTTCCCCCAAAACATATGAAAACAGAAGTCCAAGCTTTTCCCTTTCAAAACATATTAATACCTTGCTGAGTCACAATGTATTTGTTAAGGTAAATATTGCTGAACAATTCAACACCAGGGAACATCAGCCTATTGACTTCATTCCATATACACAGTTGCATATCTCCAGGAGCCAGTTACTGGATCGTGAACAGGAGTGAAAACCCTGACCAAGTTTCCACTTTGAACCCAGTGATATCAATTCAAATAATTGAAATTTACTGCGCCGTCCGAGGTAAGTTCACCAATACCAATGAAACAAGCAGATAAATAAAGAGCTTCAGGAATTAAACTGAGGCAGGGTCCAACATAAAGCATGTCTAAATTGTTTCAAAGAAGCAGGTGGAGATAAACAGCTGAAATTTGCTATTAATTCAAATCTCATATAAACATAAATGTTGCCAAATTGGAATCAAAGGAAAGGCTGCCTGTTCTTTCATAAAATGCCTATTACAAATATCACTCTCACAACCAAGACAAATACCAAGAACTCACTGACAGCGGAATGCTCCCATCAATAGTCTGCTTTAAATGAAGTCACCGACATTTTCAATTGTTAAAACTGTATGCATTGCAATGGTCAAAAAGAAAACATGCTGCATGAAACTCTAATAGTAAAATAATCTCCACTTAAAAAAAGTCACAAAAGCTTAATAACAGGAAATTAAATGGTATTCTGATCAAAAATAGAATAAATTCTAAGGGCAGAAAAGGTAGGTCAGGAATCGCGTCTAATATCTACTTGACCCTTTAAATTACTGGATCTTTGAATCCAGAGAAATCACGATTGCTTAGTGTTATGCCAATGTAGAACAAAACAGATATTTCTAAATGTAGCGTTAGGAAAGTGGAAGTTGACTACAAGATGCTGTGATCACATATCAAAGCATAATATAGCAATGCATTTTTCAGTATTCTTCACGTAGATCGTTATATCACTTACATAAAATATATGGTGGTAGGAAAAAACCCAAAATAAAACAAGACAACAAAACAACATCGCTGGAATTTAGAAGGGTGAGAGGGGATCTTATAGAAACATATAAAATTCTTAGAGGACTGGACAGGGTAGATGCAGGAAAAATGTTCCCGGTGTTGAGGTAGTGCAGAACCAGGGGTCACAGTTTAAGAATAAGGGGTAAGCCATTTAGGACTGAGATGAGGCAAAACTTCTTCACCCAGTGAGTTGTGAATCTGTGAAATTCTCTGCCACAGAAGGCAGTGGAGGCCAATTCACTAGATGTTTTCAAGAGAGAGTTAGATTTAGCTCTATGGGCTAAGAGAATCAACTGATATGGGGAAAAAGCCGGAACGGAGTACTGATTTTGGATGATCAACCATGGCTGGCTCGAAGGGCCGAATGGCCTACTCCTGCACCTATTTTCTATGTTTCTAACTGAACGGTCTCACTGTATAATGACACCAAAGGACATCAAGAGGAGCGACCAACAAAAGTGGGCAAATAAAGTGCACTTGTTAAGAATTAGCTCAAAAGGAAAAAGAAGAAAGAAAGAAATGCAATTTTAACAGCACCTTTCATGGCACTTCAGAACACTACAAAGTACTTTAACAATTATATATTTCAGAAATGTAGATAACTTATACAATGTAGAAAACACAGAAGACCACAGCAAGCTCCCAGAACCTTGTGATAATTGCCAGATGAAATCTAGATACGTTCATTTTGGGGTAAACATTGGTCCAAAGGCATAAGGGAATAATACCCCTGTTCTTCGGAATACCACAAAGGGACCCTTTACATCCACCGAGAATGTAGACAGAGTATAACACTTCATTCTAGAATGACCCCTCCGACAATGTATGGCTGCCTCAGTACCACAATGTCAGCCCGGATATGTGTGCTCTGGAATAGGGACAAACTAAGAATCTACTTGCAAGAGTGACACAAACAGAGTTACAGTTGGAAAGATCAACACAGAGGGAAAAAATGACATTAACTCTCATGGGCCTTCGAGCAAGTAAAAACTTCAAGAAAACCACAGATGGACACAAAGTGCTGGAGTAACTCAGGGAGACGGGCAGCACCTCTGCAGAGAAGGAATGGGTGACATTTCGGGTCGAAACCCTTCTTCAGACTGAGATAACCATGTTTATTTCTAAAAATCAAAACTTCGGACATATCACGTAGAATCAACTCTGATGCCGGTATGTCCAGTACCGCACAAAAACACGTAACTGATATGTTAACATCTAACGGACATTTCCCATTGTTCTGACTTCCAGATCTCAAAGAGCTCTGGCCATATTCTCCTTTCAGCGATGGTCAACGACATAGACGTTCAGACCCGAGTTAAAATGTCAACCAGGCCCAGCTACATCTCTGGGGTGTTCCTCCTCATTACTTCTTTTTAAATTCTGTTTTCGCAGCCCATTCATTGCGTTTCAGTATTAAACCTACCAGCGCTTCTTCTTTGACATTTATCATATCACACTGAATACAAATAAAACATAAAACAATCAGGCGGCACAGGCCGAAGCTTCAAAACCGAACCAACTCCCCAGAACTCGCAACCGCAGCTGCCTCTGTCCGGATTGACAGCCACATGATCCAATCATCTGTTTGCAAACCATTAGTGTTTATATGTTTCAACCAATGGAAACGGTGGATGAAGGCGGGGCTTATACTGGCACGTGTACGGAAGCCGCACGGAGAATTGACTCTCGCACATCCAAAATTAAATTGAGTTGTAGGGGATGATCACAAAGAGATGGGGAAGGAGGGCATCTGCACCGCTCAATGGTAGCTGGGGAATTCATATTTGGGTCAATAGTCAAGAGGCATTTAGGCAAATGAGGCAACTGACACTGTACCAAAACTCCAAAGTCGTGGATCATCTCCAAACTTGGAGTCAGCACTCACCTCTGCAACTGGATCCCCAGACTTCCTGACCCAACAGACCACAATCAGTGAAGATAGGGGACAAATCATCCTCTACAATAATCCTCAACACTGGATGCATTCTCAGCCCCCTTCTTTACTCCTTGTACACCCACGACCATGCAGCCAAATACAAATCCAACTCAATTTACAAATTTGCAGGAGACATCACCGTAGTGGGTCGAATATTAAATAATGACGAGACGGAGTACAGGAAGGAGATTGAGAACCTCATAACCTGGTTCCAAGACCACAACCTTTCCCTCAATGTCAGCATGGCAAAGGAGATTGTGATTGTATTTAGGAAGCAAAGCAGTAAACATACACATACATTGATGGTGCCGAAATAGAGATGGTTGAAAGCTTCAAGTTTTATGTAAGGAGTAAATATCACCAGCAACTTGTCCTGAGCCGGCCATGTCGAAGCAGCAGCTGAGAAAGCACACCAATGCCTCTACTTCCTTGGAAGGCTTAGAAAGTTTGGCATGTCCCCAACAACTCTCACCATCACACAAACAAACATCCCTTCCATTGATTCCATCTACACTTCATGCTGCATCAGCAAGGCCACCAGCATAATCAAGGACCAGTTTCACCCCAGACACTCTCTTGTTCCCTCTCCCATCAGGCAAGAGGTACAGAAATTAAAATGTACACCTCCAGATTCCAGAGCAGTTTCTTCCAAGCTGCTACTGGGTAACTGAACCATCCTTTCACCCACTTAAGAGTGGTTTTGATCTGCCATCTACCTCATTGGTGACCCTCAGACTATCTTTAATTAGACTTTGCTGGACTTTATCTTGCACTGAACATTATTCCCTTTATCCTGTATCTGTACACCATGGACGGCTTGACTGTAATCACATGTAGTCTTTCCGCTGACTAGATAGCACGCAACAAAAAAGCTTTTTGCTGTACCTCGGTTCACGTGACAAAATATTAAACTAAACAAAGTCGGGTTTGGCAGATGATGATTGAGATGAAGATAAGCCAATGAAAGCTGGAGAGGATCAAAAGAGTAGCAGGAAACAGTGAATCCAGCGATAGGACAGAAGCTTGGAGGTCATGCCCTTAACTTATTTATTGGGAAAATGAACTTCCAAAAAAGATTAAAGAAGCCATCTAAAAAAAATTTGAAAATGCTGTAAGCACTCAACAGGTTAGGCTGCATCCATGGAAAGAGAAACAATTCATACTTCAACTTGAAGACCAGTTCAGTATTCAGTATTTACTTTCATGTCATTTTAACTGAGTACTTACATACACAGATGAAACAAAAAAATTGTTTCTCAATCAGTTCCCATCAGTGCAGTTAATAAAAACAGAATAAATACATATAGCTTTAAACATTTTAATTACCATATCTAAAATAGGCCTAAAAATTGAAGTAAAAACAGACATTCAGACCGAACAGTGGCTTTGCTTTGACAGGTGCCTAGCTGTCAAAGTATGGGCGAGGTTAGATGTGTTGGTGTATGATATATGGGGAGGGGACACAGTCCGTTAACCAGTCTTATTGCCTGTGGAAAGAAGCTGTGTAGCATCCTGCTGGTTTTGCAGCTGATGCTCCTGTACCTCTTCCCAGATGGCAGAATGGAGAAGATGTGGTGTGATGGATGATAGGGGTCCTTAATAATGGAGATGGCCATTCATCAGAACTGGAAAAAGCGGTTAGCTTTAAATTACAAACAGAGTGGGAGGGAATGGATAGGAGAAAGGGAATAGCTCTGATAGGGTGAGGCCAGGGTTGTCATACAGTTAAGCTGTAGATGGTCTGATATGTTAATGGAAATGAGGGAAAGTTAGCATGACGAAAGAATCATAAAAGCTATAAAATGAAGGCAGTTAGCGAGCGCCAAGAACATAAAAGCTATGAAACGCTAAGCTGTAGGAAATGTCCAACAGGTTTGGCGGGTGCTAAGGGAGAGAAAACAAAAAAGGGTCAATATTACAGATTGATGACCTACATTAGACTGCCCACTTCTAATTCATACAGAGAGCACAAGTTATCTCTAGTGATAAACCCAACATTGAGTCCAGAATGCTACAAGGTTCCCAGATGGAAGATGAGGAGGTATTCTTCAATCTTACCTTGGATCTCTGTCTCCATCTCAGTGAATAGATTAGTGACAAACATCCAATACAATACCACAGATCCCCACGGCTATCTCAACTGTATTTTCTGCTTCCTACAAGGACTCCATTTCATTCTCTCAGTCCCTCAGTCTCCGTCACATCTGCTCCGACAAGACTGTCAACACAGGTGCCTCTTAAATTCATTCTTCCTGAATCATGGCTTCCAATCTACCATAACTGGTAGAACCCTTGACCTAATCTCATCGATTTTCCACAGCTGGACAGAGCAAGGGTTCACTTTCCACTTTGCATTCAACGAAATATCCCTCGTAATGTCCACCACCTTCAACAAGATTTCACCATCAGAGACATCTTCCCCTCCTCTGATCTGGAAGAGTTTAGGGGCTGAGGAGCATACCTAAGAAGGACAACAGGGGGGCAAACATGGGCAGCATATAGCCGAGAGATAAAATTAAGGAGAATCCAAAGAGATTTTATAAGAGATATGACATTAAGGAAATTAGAGAGAGAAAAGAGTCCCTCAGAAACCAAAGCAGACATCTATGTGTGGGGCCACAGGAGGTGGCAGGTAATCAATGATTGTTTATCCATTGTTTTTACAGTGGAGAAGGCTATAGGAAGGATTAAGCTAGAAAGAGTGCAAAAGTGACGAGGATTTGAGGATCTTAGCTATAAGGAGAGGTTGGGCAGGCTAGGACTCTATTTCTTAGATAGACATTATCTCTGCACAAACTAGGATCTAACCTTGGTCCCCCGAGGTATGAGATGGTTGCATTAAATGCTGAACTATCTGGTATCAGAAGGATACAGACTCAAGCTCAATGTGTAAGAAGGAACTGCAGATACTGGTTTAAACCGAAGATGGACACAAAAAGCTGGAGTAACTCAGCGGGACAGGCAGCATCTCGGGAGAGAAGAAATGGGTGACGTTTCAGGTCGAGTCTGAAGAAGGGTCTCTATTTTCCTGACCAGTGCCTCAATATCCTTCATTAACCAGGGTTCTATAATCCTGCCAGCCTTGCACTTCACTCTAACAGGAACTGGCTGGCCTTGAACTCTCCCTATCTCACGTTTAAAAGTCTCTCGCATGCCAGACGTCCCTTTACCTGCAAACAGCCTCTCCCAATCAACCTTTGCAAGTACTTGTCTAATGCCATCAAAATTTGTGGACCTGTCCCACATTTTCTAAGAACTATTTTAAAACTCGAAAAACAATAATGTGTTCGCCTATGGAGAAAAAAGCTGGTGAATGGGACCAAAGGGATCACTTAACGAGGAGCAATGATAGCATTGAATACACTGAATGGCCTCCTTTTGCACCATAACAATTCCATTATATCACAATTTTCCTCCCTCAAATAATACTCCCTCTAAAAGCAGATTTACTGGACAATCACCTCAGTTGTAAAGATGGCACTTTCAGTACCGGGTAAAAATTGAATGTCGATAAACAGGAAGATCCTTTGTTATGGTTATTGGAGGGCACACATTAGTGAATTCCAGTTAATATGGATTGATTTTTTTGGTGTTGTTGATCTATGACTGTGAGGTGAAATTGACCTTTATCAATGTTTAATCAAAGTTGAATCCAACCCAATATGAGCAACAGAGAAAGGTTACAGCACTGCATAAGAATCCAGCATAGAGCATTTGAGAACCACAATACAGTGCTATTTAATATCAAATCTCGCTTCCTTTGGCAAGGGAACTAAGTTGAACTATGTGACGACACAACCAGCAAGCATTCATGTCCTGTGACTCTTTACAAGCCATGCTCCAGTTCACAGAAATCTGTTGAAAAGAGAAGCAACGCCTACGAAATATGACGCTGCGTTTTACACCTGATGCTGCGTTACTGTTGACGATACTTCCCTCGACATTTACCTGTAACATTTTGGAAATAACATAAATGATTTAGGTTTCTGTGTTGCTGCGCAATTTGTGGAATTACCCTGAAGAAGGGTATCACAAGGTGATGTTTCTTTAATGATTTATATCATTTTAATTTTTCCTGTTGTACTTTTCTCCCCTAACCAATTTTTCCTATATCTCTCGTGAAGCAGCTGACCATTGACTGCAGTTTGGCCTCACAATTACACGTTGCCTCCCTCTGTGGCTACCCCTCATGTTTGTTTTAACAGGATTCAAGTTTTCACCTCACAATCACAGATTAACAAAAAACTTCCATCCTTAACAACCAAAATTAATGTGTGCCTTTCAGTAAATGTAACAAAAGATCTGATATTCTTATTCTATTTTTCATTTTTTAATTATGAATGTAATGAACACGACAAAAAAAAAAACAATTTGTAAATTTAGGCAATTTACGCTGACAATTCATTATATAAATCTTTTATTGGTATCCATTTATGAATAAATTGTCTACCCTTACCCTACTGATGTTGTACAATCCTGAAAAGTCATATGGATAAAAACTGAAATAAACACCTTAAAAAAAATCAGATTCTGCCCATTTAGGGATTGAGACTTGATGATGCTTACCTGTCTGATTTTCACCACTGAGTTTGAAGGTTTTGAATTTAAAATCATAAATCCAGTGAGTACAGCAGAAGTGCTGCCTTTCAGATTGGATGGTTAACTTGTTCTTTTGGGTGGACATGTAAGATCCTGTGGCACCATTTAAAAATTAGTGGGGCAGATATTTCTGGTGATCTTCCCAAATCTATCCCTCAACCAAACCCAACAACAGATTAGCTGACAATTTATCTCATTGTGCTATGTGGAGAATAGCACAATGAGTTTTTCATTTCTGTGACTGCAGGCTGTGTTTTGATTATTGTTGCACAATTAATTTCCCAATGTACCTTATTAAAGCCCCTTATTAATAAGGGGCTTTAATAAGGTACATTGGGAAATTAAATACTATTCCCACTGGTTGGTGAGTCAATATTAAAGGGCCTAAGTTAAAGATCATCCCCAAAAGAACAAAGGGACAGGTTTGGGGAGTTTTTCTGTTGTAAGCTGTTTTTAAGGGGATGGATTGCCCGAGTACAACAGTGAAGAAAACAGGATCCCTTATAACTTTTAAAAGGGAAGTAGAAATAGATTTTTTTTAAGGGATAATAACTGAATGGTGACACATCTCAAGTTTGCCAAATCCACTTCAGGGCATTTGAGGGCCAGCTGTGTGGAGGATGGTATCAAGTCATGTGTAGGTCCAGATTGGGTGAGGATGGAGTCTTCCCTTCCTTACAGGATATCAGTCAGCAAATTGGGATTTTGATTACAATCTGACAGCATTGTGATAACTTTATAATCCTTTAGTTCCAGATTTTTAAACATTTATTTTGAATTATCAAATTGCTGTGGTGGTGGTTTAAACTCAATTTGATTTGGAATATTGGTCCATGTACTCAGCAAACTTTAGCAGTTGCCTACTTGAAGCAGAGATTATAATAAAATATAAAAGAGGATTGGATATGTATTTTATAATATACAGAGATAGGAGGAAATGGTTGAAAGGAGGAAAGAGTTGATGTTCCAACACTGTGATAAGCTTGAGTTCCTCCTTCACTGTAAATACTGTGATTCTACCTGTCAGTCATCTTTTTCCAGCAAAATTAAAGATGTATGTTGATCCATTCACAGATGCATCCAAACAGTTCCAGCTTTTCTATTGATCCTTGAGGAGAAAATGATTTATTACTTGAGCGATTACTTCAGGATTTTAATGCAAAACCTAGGCTCATGGGTAGCAATTTGGACTCCATGCAACAACTGTAGAGGTTTGTACAATTTGTCCTGGGCTGTCACACTGGGAGAGATCACAAAGCAGCTGGAAGCTGAGTTGTTCTGGTAACTGAGCTAGTTCTATCAATACAGAATTAAGAATGCCTCTCCTTCAGGTCCAACTTTCAAGAGAAATGTTGAGGCATCCTGAATGATTTGAATTCATTAATTTTGTTTTGTGGTAATGCTCAGTACAGGACCTGTTCACACATAAACCTTTTAGAGAAGTTACTGAGACTGAGAGTTTTGAGCAAATTGACTAAGCGTCACTGGGATTTCGCCTCAGCAAACTTTAGCAATTGCCTCATTTAAGACTAGAAATAGATTAGCTTTCCTGCATTGCTGGGCAAAGTAACCTTTATGAGCTTATTCCTTCAATGATAATTTCTGTGATTTTTAATCAGAGAGTCTTACAGTACAAGTGTAGGGTATTTGGCTTCACTTGCCACTCTGCTGCTTTCTCCCCCTTCTCCCCTCCCCCAGAGTTCTGATCTTTCATTTTCAAGTAAATATGCAGTTGCTTTTTGAAAGTTATTTTGGTCTCTATAAATTCTATTATTTGGGCTGCTAATTATGCCAATTTATTCAGACATCAAAATTGCCTCAGGGTGAAACTTGAGTGTGATGAGTTATACAACATTTTTTTTTTACAAATCAATAAGTTATTAATAAGAGTGGACAATATCTGTTGAACAGATCTGCAGCCTAGGATGTGTAAAGCCTCCTTCTGGTATAAAATATTAGCCTCTTCCAAACATAATGTATCCCAGATTAAGATAACTAAACTGTGGTTAACAAGATTTGCCAACTTTCAGCATTGCATAAACAGTGTGATACAATTCCTGTAGATTTTGATATGGCTTGTCTAACAGAGAAAGTTCCAAAGCTGTAGAGTTGAACTATATTGAATGTAATCTCATTCAAGATGAAGTTGGTTATGTTACTTGAAAAATAGTCCATTAAGCTTTTACGTCAGAGAATAGAATTTTAGATTCCCTGATGGGATGTCAGTCCAAAGAGCAATGAGCTCACTCACCAGATTGTATTATTTTACAGTTTGTTGAAATTTAATTCCAGCTCAATCATGCTCAGTGACCACTTCCCCTAAAATTGACTGGGAGCCTTCAGTTAAGTACAGCCACTTGAAATATGTGGGAATTAAAAACCAACATGTGCTCTTTAAACCTAAAAACCTCTGTGATTTAAGGAGCAAAATAAGGAGGAATTTCCACCTTATCACAAGAAAGTTTCTTACAACCCCCTCCCCACTATCACTACCCCTACCCCAAACCCCATTTCAATGGCTGAATCCACTGTCATGCAGAGCAGGCATTTTCCAGGTTTGAGTTCCAGTCTGACCTCACTTAGATAATCTCACCAGTGCAGCAGTTGTAGGTCTAAAATTGGCCTCAGTATCACAAAGCTAGGGAGAATTAGGTTCGGCAGGATTTATGCTTCTGACCACGATCCATTAGGAACTAACTGTCTCCATGCACGTATGTTTCATTTAACAAGAGTACTGATGCCTTTTGTTTTAACACACTTGTAGGATATCTTAACTGGAGAGATGATATAGTGGAGTATATATATGCAGGATGGAGTTGCCCAGTGAGTCCTCCATATTAATGCCAGACCTCATGAGGTCTTATAGTATTTGGAAAAATTATCCTCCTGACTACCATCATTCAATTGATGAATCTGTTGAAAAACACTTAATGAAGTGCCGAAGCAAGGACATAGAATGTACCCTGGATGGGAACTTCAATGTCCACCACCAAGAATGGTTTGATGGTACTCACACAGACTCAGCTGGCCAAGTCCTGTAGCAGAGTTGCCAAATTGTCTGTATGTACACACACACACAGGTTTTACACAGAGAATATTATATATATATTCCCTCACAAAGAAATCTGTGATTTTGCAGTATAACCATATGTGAGCGGTACTCAGAGCCATGGCAGCTACCAGGGAAGCTGTAACCTGTCCTGTTTACATCTCAACCACAAATGCAGGAGATGTTAACTGTACTCAGATATCAAGTTTAATGATGGGGGGGAGAGGGAGATATAACAGGTAGCTGATTGTTCTCCTTGCCATAGTACTATGTTTACATAGGTGGACACAAATTGCTGGAGAAACTCAGCGGGTGAGGCAGCATCTATGGAGAGAAGGAATTGGCAAAGTTTCGGGTCGAGACCCTTCTTCAGACTGATGTCAGCGGAGGGGGTAGGACGATGAAAGAATGTAGGCGGAGACAGTGGGACTAGTGGGAGAACTGGGGGGGAGGGGGGGGATGAACAGAGAGAGCAAGGGCTACCTGAAGTTAGAGAAGTCAATGTTCATACCGCTGTGATGTAAACTACCCAAGCGAAATATGAGGCGTTGTTCCTCCAATTTGTGCTGGGCCTCACTCTGACAATGGAGGATGCCCAGGACAGAAAGGTCAGATTGGGAATGGGAGGGAGAGTTGAAGTACTGGGCCACCGGGAGATCAGCTTGGTTAAGAAGAACTGAGCGGAGGTGTTCAGCGAAACGAACGCCGAGCCTGCACTTGGTCTCGCTGATGTAGAGAAGTTAACACCTGGAATAGCGGATACAGTAGATGAGGCTGGAGGAGATGCAAGTGAACCTCTGCCTCACCTGGAAAGACTGTTTGGGTCCTTGGATGGAGTCGAGGGGGGAGGTAAAGGGACAGGTGTTGCATCTCCCGCGGTTGCAGGGGAAAGTACCTGGGGAGGGGGTGGGAAGGGACGAGTTGACCAGGGAGTTATGGAGGGAACGGTCTCTGTGGAAAGCAGAGAGGGGTGGAGAAGGGAAGATATGGCCAGTAGTGGGATCCCTTTGGAGGTGGCAAAAATGTTGGAAGATTTATATGTTGTATACGATGGGTGATGGGGTGGAAGGTGAGGACAAGGGGACTCTGTCCTTGTTACGAGAGGGGGGAGTGAGAGCGGAGCTGCGTGATATCGAGGAGACCCTAGTGAGAGCCTCATCTATAATGGAAGAATAGGGAACCCCCGTTCCCTAAAGAATGAGGACATCTCCAATGCCCTGGTATGAAAAACCTCGTCCTGGGTGCAGATGTGGCGTAGACTGAGGAATTGGAAGTAGGGGATAGAGTCTTTACAAGTAGCAGGGTGGGAAGAAGTGTGGTCCAGATAGCTATGGGAGTCAGTATGTTTGTAGTAGATTTTGTTCAATACTCTGTTTCCTGTGATGGAGACGGTGAGATCTAGAAATGGTAGGGAGATGTCGGAGATGATCCACGTGAATTTGAGTCCAGCATTGAAAATAGTGGTGAAGTCGATGAAGTCAATGAGTGCTGCATGGGTGCAGGAGGTGGCACCAATGCAGTCGTCAATGTAGCAGAGGTAGGGTTCGGGCATTGGGCCAGTGCACGCCTGGAACAGGGATTGTTCGACGTACCCTACAAAGAGGCAGGAGTAGCTAGGGCCCATGCGAGTGCCCATAGCTATGCCTTGGATCTGGAAGAAGTGGGAGGAGTCGAAGTAGAAGTTGTTGAGGGCAAGGACCAGCTCTGCTAGGCGGAGGAGAGTATTAGTGGACGGAAATTGACTAGTTCTGCGGTCGAGGAAGAAACGGGGGGCTTTAAGACCCTCCTGGTGGGGGATGGAGGTGTAGTGTGACTGGACATCCATAGTAAAGATGAGGGAGTGGGGGCCTGGAAAACGGAAGTCATTGAAGATATGAAGAGGGTGTGAGGAGTCTTGGACGTAGGTTGGGAGGGATTCGACCAGGGGGGGTTAGGATGAAGTCAAGGTAATTTGGTACATATCCGTTGTGCTGCTGCAAGTAAGAATTTAATTGTTCAGTTATGTGACCCAAGACAATAAAACTCTAAAAAACGAATGGCCAAAAGAGCAAAAAAACGACCCCTTGACTCGTATGTTAAAAGTGGTGGCACTGCTAAAACTGCTAATGTCTGGAATTGGAAATGTTTACACGTGATCTGTCCATCTTACAACAGTGTTTCTGGATAGTAGGGGGAGATTTCAAAGTATATTTGTAAAGGCAAGCAAATGGCCACTGGACCTTATCCGTTGATAGGGGTTCCATATCGCTTTTTTGGCACAGTTTTTATCTGACAAAATCGCCATCACGCTACCCATTCCTTTCAGTTCCTTTTTATTCGTCGATGAGTTGTGGCCATTGCTGGCAAGGTCAGTATTTATTATCTACCCACAACTGCCCTTGAATTTGATTAACATCATTATAATGTCACCAGAGCTCTTTGTGAAGCTTTCTGCTCTCCGTGTTTCAAAAGCCCATCACTCATCCCCCATACCAAATTCAGCTGCTAATATGTTGTAACGGAATATATTTTAAAAATTGACATGACACCCATAGCTAACAAACAGCCACTGAAATCTCAGTCTGACTTCCAGTTTCCCTCTCCCCTGACTCTCAGTCTGAAGGGTCTCGATCCGAAACGTCACCCCATTCCTTTTCATCAGAGATGCTAACCTGACCCACTGAGTTACTTCAGCTTCTTGTGTCTGTCTTTGGTATAAACCAGCCTGCAGTTAATTTCTACACTTTCCAGCATCCATTGCCTAATTTCTCCAGAGAAAAATAATTAAAAACATGAAATACTCATAGAGTTTGAAGGGAACGATGGTGTTCATATTCACCTGAACATTGTATGTTGGAACATTATTCCACGCATTACTTCTTAGTTTTTGAGAGCGACGTGAACTGGGAAATTCCGTTGTACGAAGAAGGTCGCTTATAAGGCGGGAACTGTAGTGCCTTGTATTGGATTGTGCTCGACAATTCGCTGTGGTTTAGTGCTAGGCTGTGACTTTTCCGAAGGAATGATGCAGAGATGCTTCGGAATAGTGGCTCTAGTCTGGATTCTCAGTGTAGCTGGGATCGTAGCGTCAGAGACCGCTCAGCAGCCCAGTTGGATATCCTGTCGAATTCTTTCCAGGAATCTCACTTCAAAGGTTTCTAATTACACACACAAACCGGTGAGTGGCTGAAAAATGAATACCATTTACCTTATTTGTTTCTGGCTTAATCAATAAATAATTCTGACCACGCCTAACTGCAATGAACATAAGTTTTAGTGATGTTAAAATATTTTTAAGTTGGGTAACTGCAAATCAAACGTTTGCATTTGAAGAAATCGATATATTTTCAGTTAAGTGTTATAAAGCGAATTTCCATTATTTTAAAACGTTTACTTATTTGGAATATGAACTAAATATGCACAAACTATTCGTAATAAATGAATTTCAGTAGAGATATTAATAACATTTAAAGGGCATTTGGACAGGCATATGGATAGGAAAGGTTTAGAGGAATATGGACCAAACGCGACCAGGTGGGACTAGTGTAGATTGAGCACCTTGGTCCGCATGGGAGAGCTGATCCGTGCTGTACGACTATGTCACTTATTATAACCTTTCATTCATTTAATTTTAAAGGAATTTAGAGTGATGCAGGCTAAATCATTTAGCACGTCTGTAGTGGTTAAAATAGGAGATCGGGGCTGTGAATCCAGTTCGAAGAAAATAGGAGGGGGGGGGGGGGGGGATGGAGAAGAATTAACTATCCCTTAATCCCTTAGAGGTGATAACTGTGCTCTCCAAAATAAATTACATCGGAGGAAATATTCTCCAGTAAGTATAGCCTGTGATACTAAAAGATGCTACAAAAGTACTGATCAACGGATTATAAAAATCATCGTATATCGGGATAAAACACCGTGCTGGGGGAACTCAGCAGGTCGGGCAGTACCTTGGAGGAAATGGACAGGCGACGTTTCAGGTCGAGACCCTTCTTCAGACTGATTGGATTATTCAGAACGTATATTGTGATAACCTGTTTCATTTTGTTAATTCTCAAATCTGCAGATGATAAATTCCGCATATAAATGTGCCGAGAGTCTCTCGCAGCCTGAACTGGGCAGGGCAGATGATTCGGATCATCGCTGTACGCATTCACTACACTCTCATCAGAACTCAACTGGACATTTTTGATTAACTGGCCCAAGTGACCTTAAATCAATTCATCTCGCTCTGTTGGCACTCAGGGGTGTGTTGAGAACAGCAGGAAGGTGCACTCCCAATTAAATGATTGACCGAATTAAAACTGCCTTTTAATTTTGACAGTGCCCGCTCACTCCCTCTAACGCCAACTCTGCTCTTTTAATGAGGAATCAAATTATCATGAACGCAACAACATTTTAGACTCCTTATGCCCCTGTCCCACTTAGGAAACCTGAACGGAAACCTCTGGAGACTTTGCGCCCCACCCAAGGTTTCCGTGCGGTTCCCGGAGGTTTTTGTCAGTCTCCCTACCTGCTTCCACTACCTGCAACCTCCGGCAACCACCTGCAACCTCCGGGAACCGCACGGAAACCTTGGGTGGGGCGCAAAGTCTCCAGCGGTTTCCGTTCAGGTTTCCTAAGTGGGACGGGCATTATCCTCCTCTTCACGGGAGGCACAGCACAATGCAGTGGTTGCGCGATATTGTGTTCTGGTAATCTTTTCCAGGGTGGGAGGTTGCAACCTTCACGTGGTCCGCCCTGTTTCGACTAATGCAATCAACCCGGCGTGCATAATCAAATAAGATCAAATTGAACAAGTTGTCTGACAACTTTAGGCTGTGCAAGCCATACGCAAGAAGATTAAGTAATCATTTCCAAGTTTGCTGAATCATGCGGGCACACCAGGAATAATATTGTCACCTAACCCTAACTAACGCAGGGTTTTGATTTGAAAGAAGAATGGTGCATTCACCCCACCGCACCAAAAGATTTGCAAGATTGCGGGCCATTGCTTCCATATGAGCGACGCAAACCTCTCTACTTCTGCATCCTGCCTCCCTTTTAATCCCCATAGATATTGTTTGACTTGCTGAGTGTTTTATTCGTGCAAGGAATGAGGACTTCGCAGGCTGAGCCATCATTTAATGACCTGTCCCTAATCGAACTGGAGAAGGTGATGGTGCCTTCTTGATCTACTGCAGTCCTTGAGGTGCAAATGTTGATCCAGGATGTTGATCCAGTAACAGTGAAGGAACCACAATATATTTCCAAGTCAGGTCGGTGCGTGGATGGGAGGGCAACCTCCAGGCGGTGATGTTCATGTTTTTGCTGTCCTGGTCCTTCTAGCTGGTTGAGGTCATGGGTTTGGAAGGTGCTGTCTGAGTCTTGGTGAGTTGACACGGTGCATTCTTGAGTTTTGGTTTGATTCTCTCTGACCGAGCCTTTGGTAACTTACCAAAAGAACTCCTGATTTGGTTCATTTATTTGACATCTGTGTTGCTTACACATCCTCGAAAAACACAAGTTGTTGTTGTACAGAGTTCTAACGGGACAGAGATTGGGGTTAGGTGGATGACAGGGAGGTGGTAAATTCAACAAAACAACACAAGAGTATTTCTTCGTGGTCTTTGGATGTTAGGAGGTTCAGACTTGCAGCTGTGACTGTGTTAAGTGGCAATCAGCACTGTGTCAGATGCCAATACTATGATCATGAACAACTAACTATTAGCCACTAATTTCCATCCTGCACTCAAATTCACCTGGACCATTTCAGACATCTCCCTACCGTTTCCAGATCTCACCCTCTCCATCACAGGTAACAGACTACTGACTGACATCTACTACAAATACACGGGCTCCCATAGCTATCTTGACTGCACTTCTTCCCACCCTGCTTCCGACATCAGTCTGAAGAAGGGTCTCGACCGGAAAAACATCACCCATTCCTTCTCTCCATAAATGCTGCCTCACCCATTGAGTTACTCCAGCATTTTGTGTCTACCTTCGATTTTATCCAGCATCTACAGTTCTTTCTCACACATAACTAGTAGCATGTTTGACTCACAAACACAATAATCAGAACTTTGATTTTATTTTCTCGGCAGGAGGGCTGTTCGGAAAATCTTCAGCTGAATGGCAGTGACAATATCCCACGCATAGAAATCAGTGACAACTGTGACCCCAACACACTCAGGACTGTGCCGGAGGTAAGCTGCGACTGGCAGGATTGGCAGTAGATATGTCATGTTGCTGGAGTAATGACTGAAAGTGCGATCAAATCCCACTGCAGCTGTAGGAGTGGTTATTTTTAGAGAAAAGTTAGTGTCTGTAATTATGAAGCTGGTGAATTGTTAGAATAGCCCATCTGGCTTACTGATGTCCTGAAGAGAAGAAACCTTAGCTGGTTAAGGCTTTGATGGGACTTGTCCCATATTACGTAGGATGCTCTGGTTGTTCTCTGATGAATCACCTTGACAAACCAATAGGGGAATAAATGCTACCAACATTCCTATTCATATGATTTGATTTAAACCATTGTGCTCTGGTTAGTACTGGATATTTTGGCTTGCTTGAAGACTAATCTCATCTATTAATTTTCTGGTTTAATGTAGTTTGTCCCCATGATATTAAAAAATATATATTTTGGGTAATCCTTTATTTCCATTCCCCTCCTCTTCCCGATTGGCCCACAGAAATTGTGGAGTTGTTTAATGGTGGTCCTTGGTTAACAGAACAAAATGAATGGAATAAAAGACAACGGTAGAAAGGCATTTTTCTGACTGAAGGTTTGTGATCAGTGGTGTTCCACAGGATCAGTGCTAGGATCTTTGTTGTTTGAATGATTTAATATAGTGAGATTTCAATCCCACCTTCCCTCCCCATCTCCATTGCTCTGAAATGCTTTTCTTCCTTTCGATCAATGTATACATTTCTCACCATATAGCACAACATGAAACTTGCAGGCTTTGACAGACATTCCCTGATATTGCTGACTTCCACTGTTTCTTTGTCTGGCTTCTGGAAGAGTCATGTGGAGGATGAATTTAGCACACAATTTGTGTTTACAGAAATGTCCCCACTGCCACTCTGCATATGGTTCCATGGTGTGAATCCTTACAAATGAAAAAACTCTCTGGCTCGGTCCATTCAAGTGCTTAACCACTCACTAAAAGTGGCCACTATGTTTCAAAAGTTCTCTATCAGAGATGCAAGTACACAGCTCATCGCCAGTTATTTGGATGCGAAAAAGAAACTTAACTTGTGTTCCCACTGCCATTGATATTCAGAGGTCCTCGTGGAAATTGCTTTGTTTTTGGGTTATGGGACTGGATGTTAGCATGGACGCAGGCAAATACCTAAAACATTGGTTCTACTTGTAGTAACATTCCCCTTTTACTCTTTCAGACCTGCCTGAAGAAAATAAAGGAAGGCTTGTTATATTACCACAATCAGTTTAACCAACTGGGTAAAGTGCGAGCATCAAAACACAGTGACATTCGGACATTTGCGAATAATCTTTCAAAAATTTCCTTGGATCTCCTAAAGTCAATCAAGGTAATACGTTATTCTACAAACAAGACATTTGGAGATAGGATGGTAATTTGCAAGGTGTGAAGGATTGATTGTGGATTTTTAAGTTGTGCCTGACTCCATCCCAAGCATACTAAATTATTTTTTATGTATCATAGAGCAACAGATTTTCCAAGCTAATCAGAATGTCTTGAGAAGAAACCTTGGATTATGTATTGCTTTAAATGATTGTATTATTTTGAAAATTTTCAAGCCAAGGTCCAATTTCAGTGGCTAGGGAAATAAACATAGATTATGGTATGCATTAATTATAGAGAGATAACACAACCTATTTGTGCAATAGCTTGAGAACAGTTGGATCAAGAAGTCTCATTTGAAGGATGTAGCTTTGGAGCAAAGAACCATAAATGATAAAATATTGTTTTAGCTGGTTCATCAACATACTTCCTTCCATCATAAGGTCAGAAGTAGAGATGTTCACTGATTGCTGGGTGGTGAATTAAATTGAACATTATAAAATTAATCGGTCTATTTCTGCATGCAGTAATACCTAGATAAAATTCAGGCATGGACTGAAAAATAGAAGTAACATTTGTACCATAGAAGAGTCGGGCAATGACCATCTCTACAAAAGAAAACCTAACCACCTGGCCATGACAATCTAAGTCATTACTATTGATGAGTTCCCCATTATCAATATCCTGAAGGTCACCATTATCCAGACACTCAACTGGACCAGACACATAAATGCTTAGCAGAGGCAGGGTTCATGTGGCAAATGACCTATCTACTGACACCCTAAAGCCACTCATCATCTGCATGCCACAAGTGATGGAACACTCTCCACCTGCCTGGATAGGTGCAGTGCCAATAATCCTCAACATGCTCTACATCATCGATGACAAAGCGGTCCAATTGATTGGCACCCCATCCACCACCCTGAACATTAATTCCCTCCACCACTCATGCGCCATGGCTGCAACTATGCAATCTACAAAGTGCACTGAAATTAGTCTTCGAGGCTGCTTCGATCAATAACACATGGGTAAGCACAAGAGAACAACCACAGCCTTCAGGTTACCCTTCATCACACGTCATACTGACTTGGAAATATATCACTGTTCCTTCATATTGCTCCCTCCCCATAGAGGGAGCATCTTCACCAGAATTGTTCAAGAAGGTGGCTCAATATCACATTCTCGAGAGCAATTAGTGATGGGGAATAAACATCAGTAACACCTTCATTCTGAAAAATCACTAAACTATATGAGATATCAAGCTGCTTGTAGTATCATTTTTGCAGCTTTGTTAATTTTTTATACTTTTATGTTTCAGATCTCGGACGACAGCACCGATGCCACAGACTACAAGGTCACAGACAACAGTGCCACAGACGAGCTTCAGATCAATGATTGGATTTTGGACTGCACAATGTTTGTTACTCTACGGAGATTTCAATCATTCTCATCTTTGGTTGCTCGTGTCTTCGGCCATCCATCAGGAAACCCTTCAAATCACCATAGTACATAGAAACATAGAAAATAGGTGCAGGAGTAGGCCATTCGGCCCTTCGAGCCTGCACCGCCATTCAATATGATCATGGCTGATCATTCAACTCTGTATCCTGTACCTGCCTTCTCTCCATACCCCCTGATCCCTTTAGCCACAAGGGCCACATCTAACTCCCTCTTAAATATAGCCAACGAACTGGCCTCAACTACCTTCTGTGGCAGAGAATTCCAGAGATTCACCACTCTCTGTGTGAAAAATGTTTTCCTCATCTCGGTCCTAAAAGATTTCCCCCTTATCCTTAAACTGTGACCCCTTGTTCTGGACTTCCCCAACATCGGAAACAATCTTCCTGCATCTAGCCTGTCCAACCCCTTAAGAATTTTGTAAGTTTCTATAAGATCCCCCCCTCAATCTTCTAAATTCTAGCGAGTACAAACCGAGTCTATCCAGTCTTTCTTCATATGAAAGTCCTGACATCCCAGGAATCAGTCTGGTGAACCTTCTCTGTACTCCCTCTATGGCAAGAATGTCTTTCCTCAGATTAGGAGACCAAAACTGTACGCAATACTCCAGGTGTGGTCTCACCAAGACCCTGTACAACTGCAGTAGAACCTCCCTACTCCTATACTCAAATCCTTTTGCTATGAATGCTAACATACCATTCGCCTTCTTCACTGCCTGCTGCACCTGCATGCCTACTTTTAATGACTGGTGTACCATTACACCCAGGTCTCGTTGCATCTCCCCCTTTCCTAATCGGCCACCATTCAGATAATAGTCTACTTTCCTGCTTTTGCCACCAAAGTGGATAACCTCACATTTATCCACATTATACTGCATCTGCCATGCATTTGCCCACTCACCCAGCCTATCCAAGTCACCTTGCAGCCTCCTTGCATCCTCCTCAGAGCTAACACTGCCCCCCAGCTTCGTGTCATCCGCAAACTTGGAGATGTTGCATTCAATTCCCTCGTCCAAATCATTAATATATATCGTAAATAGCTGGGGTCCCAGCACTGAGCCTTGCGGTACCCCACTAGTCACTGCCTGCCATTGTGAAAAGGGCCCGTTAACTCCTACTCTTTGCTTCCTGTCTGCCAGCCAGTTCTCTATCCACATCAATACTGAACCCCCAATACCGTGTGCTTTAAGTTTGTATACTAATCTCTTATGTGGGACCTTGTCGAAAGCCTTCTGAAAGTCCAGATATAACACATCCACTGGTTCTCCCTTATCCACTCTACTAGTTACATCCTCGAAAAATTCTATAAGATTCGTCAGACATGATTTACCTTTCATAAATCCATGCTGACTTTGTCCAATGATTTCACCACTTTCCAAATGTGCTGCTATCCCATCTTTAATAACTGATTCTAGCAGTTTCCCCACTACCGACGTTAGACTAACTGGTCTGTAATTCCCCGTTTTCTCTCTCCCTCCCTTTTTAAAAAGTGGGGTTACATTAGCTACCCTCCAATCCTCAGTAACTACTCCAGAATCTAAAGAGTTTTGAAAAATTATCACTAATGCATCCACTATTTCTGGGGCTACTTCCTTAAGTACTCTGGGATGCAGCCTATCTGGCCCTGGGGATTTATCGGCCTTTAATCCATTCAATTTACCTAACACCACTTCCCGGCTAACCTGGATTTCACTCAGTTCCTCCGTCTCATTTGACCCCCGGTCCCCTGCTATTTCCGGCAGATTATTTATGTCTTCCGTAGTGAAGACAGAACCAAAGTAATTATTCAATTGGTCTGCCATGTCCTTGTTCCCCATGATCAATTCACCTGTTTCTGACTGCAAGGGACCTACAGAAGACTATTGAGTGTAGTAAAGGCAACTGGTTGTCAATGAACTATCCATTGAAAAATAAACAATGTCCAGTTTGTGTTGAACAATATGGCCCATTTTACACATAAATATTTGAAATGGCAGATATCTAGATCTTCCAATTCCAAATAACTTTATAATTTAAGGGCCTGTCCCACTTTCACGACCTAATTCGCGACCTCTGCCGAGATTGCCCTTGACTCATACTCGCAGCATGGTCGTCACGAGGTCGTAGGAGGTCATAGGTAAGTCGTAGCAGGCCGTGATGCTAGTCGTAGGTACTCATGGCATCAAGTAGGTCGGGGCATTTTTCTAGCATGATGAAAAATGTCCACGAGTAAAAAAGGTTGTGAATTGGGTCGTGAAAGTGGGACAGGCCCTTTATCAGATTAAATGGATGTGGCAGTGCAGTGGTAATTGTTAGATTTATTAATCCAGTAGACCATGAGTTCACATCCTGGCATCTGCATTCATTTAATAAAAATCTGGAAATTAACAACTTATCTTAGCAAAACAGACCATAGTATTGTCATTTGAGGCAAAAAGATAGGCTTTTAATACCAATTTTACCTGATTTGGTTTCGCAAGTTATTCAATTCAAACAACATTTGCTTCTCGAGGCAATTCAAATATAAGAAATAAATTCTGGCCCTGCCACTGATACCAATGTCCTCTGAAGTAAAGATAAAACAAATGCATGTGGAAACCATGAGCTTTTTTTTTTAAGATGTTAAACCTCTGAATGTTAGTGCATGTGTGTATTTGCGCTCACATCTATCTTGCAAAAGGAAGAATTAGAGGAGATCTTTTAATATGATGGAGAAGACTATGGAAATCTAAATATACAGACATTGTCTTTAAAATCTACCTTGATGCTATACTTTCAGTGCTGAATGTTTTAGTCAGGCACTTTTGAGTCTGGGCTTGTGGAGAAAAAAATATTCCTTTCAAATGGTATTATGTCAATTCTCAGGTTCCGGTTCCACTCGCCTGCAGTGGGTTCATTGTTTTGACTTTTTTTGTTTTTTTTAGTGTGTCCAAAAGTATGTTTTAGTGTTTCTCTGTATGTCTTGTGTGGGGGGTGGTAGAGGGGAATAGGGGGAAACCGTTTTCAGGCTTGCGACTTCCTTCCTTGTCGGGTTTTCGCCCCCCTCCTCGCGACCTTACAGCTGGTTTGGTGAGGCCTGCCCTGGAGTCGGGCCCAGAGCTTCAGCGGCGGTGCAGCAGGGACTTTAACATCGCAGACCCCCTTGCCGGGGGTTGCCGAAACGCTCCGACTATTGGCCTGCGGCCTACAACATCTTGAAGCCTCAGTCTGTGGAGCTTCTGGAGGCAGGCATGGAGCGAACCTTCCATCGTGGAGCGGGAAGTTGCAGAAGTATCTGACTACTTGATTGTTTTCAACAAAGTATTCAATATATATAATAAGATATTTATACTATTTAATACCCATAGATTTCAAACTTTTCATTTTGCTAGCGCTTGTTACAGTCCACTAATGAGTATAACTATTTCTAACATTTAATGTTTTTAGGTTTATTTATATAAAAGTCTGCAGAAGACTATGTGTAATGAAAGTATAATAAAGATCTCAGTAAATACCAGCTGACAAGTGTGTGTTCATGAACCTTGAGGCTTTAAACATACTATGGGGCTCAAAAGATACTAATTGCGGAGCAGTCAGTTGCTAAAAACGGGTTCTGCAGAAAACAATCAAAGCTAAAGAAGAACAAAAACCAAAAGAGAAAATGGAAGGTGTTCACACTGAGTAAGAGTATGATAAAATGTGAATGGAAAGCTATTGTAGTAGCTCAGACAATGCACGGTGGTGCAGCTAGTAAAGCTGCTGCCTCATAGCACCAGAGACGCGTGATCGATCCTGACCTCGGGTGCTGTCTGTTTGGAGTTTGTACATTCATCCTATGACAGCGTGGATTTCCTCCAGTTCTCCAGTTTCCACCAATGCCCCAAAAACAAGCAAAATGTAGGTCAATTGGCCTCTGTAAATTGTTCCGAGTGTGTAGGGAATGGATGTGAAAGTGGGATAACACAGAATTAGTGTGAACTGGTGAATGATGGATGGCATGGACTAGGTGGGCCAAAATTCCAGTTTCTGTGCTGTATCTCTAAAAATAATGCTAACCTGGACCTGCCATCCAGGACTCGCACTGAAATCTGTCTGTGCTCCACCCCTCAAGATGTGGAGCAGCTAAGGACACATTAGGCGGATCACTGAATAACTCAGCTACAATCATCAGACAGAGCATGTCCCATGATCAACCATTCTGTAACAGCCCCTTCACCACCTCTTCACAGATGGGTGTGAACAAGTGAATGATGGGCAGCGTGGGGTACAGGGCCTGTTTCCGTGCTGAATCTTTTATCATAATCAGCACATGCAAATGCCCAAAACTCAGTTTAAAAACAACAAAAACGCTAGAAATACTCAGCAGGACTGAGATTATCAATGGACAGAGAAATAGAGTTAATGGTTCAGGTCCAAAAGTTAACTCTTTCTCTCCCCATAGATACTGAGGATTTCTAGCAATTTCAGTTTTTATGTCAGGTTTCTAGCGTCTGCAATATTTTGATTTTGGCAGGTCAGTTTATTACAGCTACTCCAGACATTTGAAAAACGTTCTGACAAAATGTTGGCTGGGGTTTTACATTATCTCAGAACTCCCACAGTCCTAGGACAATATTCCTCCACAAAGGGTCCACAAAATCCCAATCTGTTCCTCAGTTTATGTACAGTTTGTGGAATTTTACAAAGCACAGATTTCTTGATATGTTTGTCTAAATTGCACCCATAACTGTAGTTCAAAAATACCTGATTGGTTGGATAATATTCAGAGATGTGCAAGATGTTGTAAATGCAAGTTCTGTTTTCTTTGATTGATGAATGAACCCACATTCATGTATTGTGCCCTGAAGTGAAAAATATTTCTCTCATTAGTCAGAGTAAGCCAACAAGCTTCCACTTCCTCTTGTGGGCAGCACAAGATTTACTTGTGTTGTCCCTGGAAAGAGGATTTACAAATACTGGGTTTTTCAGCCTGTTGATCTACGTACAGCATCTCTCCACAATAATCACGTCAGGGCTCTACCTAAAAAATAAATTCATTCATTATTAAAGATGGATAAACTACCATTTCAGGTTTTCCCTCACAATCTAGGGCATTCCAAAATGCGTTACAGCCAGTGATATATTTTAGAAGTGTCGTCACCATTGTAATGTAGAAAATGTGGCTGTCAATTTTAGTGCTGCCATAAGCAGTAATGAGATGAATGACAAGTGGAAAAAAGGACCTAACATTCAAATCAGATCCATTATTGTGAAAGCATGACCCCTGGCTCACTCTAATGTAACAGCTGAACTAGTGTCCCTGCGTACCGACCTGAAACGTCGTATACCCATTCCCTCCACAGATGCTGCCTGACCTGCTGAGTTCTTCCAGCACTTTGCGTTTCATACAATTCCCTTAATCACCTTACAATGTCTGTAGATTCCCAACCCAT
This sequence comes from Amblyraja radiata, assembly GCF_010909765.2. Taxonomy (NCBI): domain Eukaryota; kingdom Metazoa; phylum Chordata; class Chondrichthyes; order Rajiformes; family Rajidae; genus Amblyraja; species Amblyraja radiata. The sequence goes on along the minus strand of NC_046001.1, from coordinate 8,106,899 downwards.
TGCCTAACTGCGACTAATCTGTATACCCATGGCCACTAAAACAACCTGAGAACATATTTAAAGAAAAATGAAAATAATATCTACAAAGATATAATTAAAAGAGGAAAATAGAAGCAAGAACAATCTCAAAGAATAGCTGTTCCTCTAAGGACAGCAGTTATGGCTGAAAGTTGAGTGTTCAAGACCAACTCCCCAATTGGAGCATGAAAATCTAATCTGACACTCCAGTATGGGACCAAGGGAGAACTATTTTGTTGGGGAAGGTAGGATCGAGGGAGTGCTGCACTGAAAGAAAGGCAGTGCTGTGGGAGCACCACACTGTTGGAGAGGATAGTGCTGAGGTAGTGCTGCACTAACAGAGGAATAGTGCTGAAGGAGGACTTGACGGCCAGGGCTGAAGGAATACTGGAGAGCCAGTATCAAAGGATGCTAAAAACAAACTGCTGGAGGAACTCACTGGGTCAGGCAGCATCTATGAAGGGATATGGATAGTTGACGTTTTGGGCTGAGAGTCCAGAGGAAGGGTCTTCATCTGAAATGTCGACTGCCCATTTCCCTCCACAGACCCTGCTTGACCAGCTGAGTTCCTCCAGCAGTTTGTTTAATTGCTCGAGGGGCGGTGCTGGAAGGGGAGTGCTGAAGCAGTGCCTCAGTGTCGGAAGAACCGTGCTGAGGGAAGTGCCACCTTTCAAATATGATTAAACAAAGCTCTGTCTGCTCAGTTGGACATGAAAGATCCCATAGCACTATTTCATAGAAGAGATGAGGAACTGTGCTACGCTTCCTGATCAATCAGTAAGTTTCACTCAACATTTCTTGAAACAGATTGCCCTGGAACTTCCCCAATACTTACAGAGGTGTGTTAAGTGGTTGTTATGCAACTGCCAATGATTATTTGTAATTTGGAAATTCAGTAGTGCTTAAGATTTGATGATGTTGGTGGAAGGTGCGTGACAACTTGTGGATCAGGCCTTTTAGCGATCAACAATGATGAGGAAATGGATGGTTGGTGAGTGGTCTGTGGAGGGATATGGGCAGTCGACTTTTAGGATGGAGACCCTTCCTCTGGACTCTCAGCCCAAAACGTTGACTGTCCATTTCTCTTCATAGATGCCGTCTGACCCAGTTAGTTCCTCGAGCAGTTTGTTTTTAGCATCCTTGGGGGGGGGGGAATCGGTTTTGTCAATGGCAGTAAATTCATAGTAAAAACTCCATACAGACAGCACCGAAGGTCAGGGTCGCAATGGGGACTATGGCACTGTGAAGAAGCAGTTCTATCAGACTCTCAGGAATAGGCGAGGATGCATTCATAAGCACCCTCTTAAGATACACGGAAGGCAGCTTCACAGGCAAATTGGAAGCCTGTTTCTGCAGGAGGGGCATGTGTATAGCGTGACCCATTCCAGTGTGAATGAAAATCCTGGAACTGACATTGCATGCTGTTGAATACCCCTGTACATGTCTGGGTTGTCTGTGCATTATATCGATTATACAATTTAAAAAGTTCATAAGAATGCAGATTTAGCTAATCAAAATGTGAGTCACTGATTCCTTTGATGTTTTATTCGTCATATAAAAAGTAGAGTGAATGGTGTACAAAAGCACAGCATTACACCACCTAATTTGTTGACAATTATCTGGCAATTAGCTGGTCATTATCACTTTGTTGTTTGTGGCAGATTGCTCTATGCAAATCGACTTTCATAACAGAAACATGGAAAAATAGGTGCAGGAGTAGGCCATTCGGCACATTGAGCGAGCACCACCATTCAATATCTATCTATCTATCTATCTATCTATCTATCTATCTATCTATCTATCTATCTATCTATCTATCTATCTATCTATCTATCTATCTATCTATCTATCTATCTATTTATCTCTCTATCTCTATCTCTATCTCTATCTCTATCTCTATCTCTATCTCTATCTCTATCTCTATCTATCTATCTTCTATATATATATATACATATATATATATATATATATATAATATATTATATATATTATATTATATCTATAAAACTCTGGGGCTATCCGTCCGGCTGCCGTCCGGCTCCCTTTCTGCCTTTTGATTCGTGCCCGATACTCGCAGATGTCCAATCGGAATGGCCCATGCTCGCAGATGTCCAATCGGAATGGCCGATGCTCGCAGATGTCCAATCGGAATGGTGCCGGCTGCATTTCTTCCTTTGATTCATTGCCACGCCGAATCCAGACGCACAATCGCCGAGATCTTTTCCATTTCGGTAGAGATTTAGCTTTTCTTTCTAAGTATCCGCACCTCATTACATTTCATCGTGTTTAAGTACACGTTTTTAATCAGATCCTTCTCCCCCCCCCCCCCCCACCCACCCCCAGTATTTCAAAAATAAACTGGCTTCTCACCCATAGAAGCAGCCATTTCGGTAGACATTTCACTTTCCATTCCAACTATCCACTCCTCATTAGATTTCGTTATGTTTATGTCCATATTTTTCATTAAAACCTTCTCCCCCCCCCACTCACTCATTTTGTCGCCTCCTGCTGGCCAGCGACCATAACGGCTGCTGGCGCCCACATCTCAACCTCAAGAGACGCCATTTAAAAACGGCCTTTCGGGAACGGCTTTATTTCGAGGACCACGTCTCCCGTGGGGGCTACGGGTAGGGAACGGCTGCGTTGGGGCATTCTTCTTTTAAAACTCTGTGTGTGGGGGTGCTTGGTGTGTGTGATGCCGCCCCGCCCCCCCCCCCCCCCGCAATCGCACGTTGGGGAAACGGACCCAACTTCGAGGACCACGTCTCCCGTGGGGGCTACAGGTAGGGAACGGCTGCGTTGGGGGAGCAGACCCAACGGGTCTGCCATTGGTCTAGTCTATCTTTAAAACTGTGTGCCTGTCGCCTGCCGTCCGTCTGGCTGCCTGCCTGCCTTTCGATTCGTTCCCATCGTGTGATGTCACAATGCCCAATGCTCACAGATGTCCAATCGCAATGCCCGATGCTCGCAGATGTCCAATCGGAATGGATCCATTTACATGTACGGCTTCCGGCTGCATTTCTTCCTTTGATTCCCTGCAACTCCAAAACCAGACGCAGAATCGCCGACATCTTTTCCATTTCGGTAGAGATTTCACTTTTCTTTCTAAGTATCTGCTCCTCATTACATTTCGTCGTGTTTAAGTACACATTTTTAATCAAATCCTCCCCCCCCCCCCCCCCCCAATATTTCAAAAATAAACTGGCTTCGCACCCATAGAAGCAGCACCAGCCCCAGCCCCTGGTGAACGTTCCATTGTGTGATGTCACAATGCCTGATGCTCACAGATGTCCAATCGGAATGCATTCATTTACATATGCCTTTGCAGGAGCCCCAGCCCACGGTGAACGTTCCATCGTGTGCTGTCACAATGCCCAATGCTCAAATACATTGTTGCCATAGAGGGAGTACAGAGAAGGTTCACCGGACTGATTCCTGGAATGTCAGGATTTTCAAATGAAGAAAAACTGGATAGACTCGCCTTGTACTCGCTAGATTTTAGAAGATTGAGGGGGTATCTTATAGAAACGTATAACATTCTTAAGGGGTTGGACAGGCTAGATGCAGGAAGATTGTTCCAGATGTTGGGGAAGACCAGAACAAGGGGTCACACTTTAAGGATAAGGGGGAAATCCTTTAGGACAGAGATGAGAAAAACATTTTTCACACAGAGAGTGGTGAATCTCTGGAATTCTCTGCCACAGAAGGTAGTTGAGGTCAGTTCATTGACTATATTTAAGAGGGAGTTAGATGTGGCCCTTGTGTATGGAGAGAAGGCAGGTACAGGATACTGAGTTGGATGATCAGCCATGATCATATTGAATGGTGGTGCAGGCTAGAAGCGCCGAATGGCCTACTCCTGCACTTAATTTCTATGTTTCCCTCTCCTCAACCCTCTCCCTCTCCCACCCATCACTCTCTCCCCCACCCCCCTTCCCTCTCTACCCCACCCCCTTCCATCTCTCCCCCCGCCCCCTTCCCCTACCCCTCTGTCCCTCTTCCAACAGTCCCTCTACCGCTCCCTCCCCACTCATCCACTTCTCACCCCTTACCCCACCCCTCTCCCTCCCTCACCCCTCTCTCTTCCCCTCCCTGTCCCACCCCTTCCCCTACCCCTCTGTCCCTCTTCCACCACTCCCCGTCCCTCTTCCACCACTCCCGCTACCCCTCCCTCCCTCCCCACTCTTCCACTTCTCTCCCCCTTCTCTCCTCCCCCTCTCCTCTCCTCACCCCTCTTCCATCCCTCTCTCCCCCACCCCTTCTCCCTCTACCCCACCCCTTCCCTCTCTCCCCCGCCCCCTTCCCCTCTGTCCCTCTTCCACCACTCCCCCTACCCCTCCCTCTCCCACTTCTCTTCCCTTACCCCACCCCTCCACCACCCCTGTCTCCCCCTCCCTTCCCCTCTCTCCCCCACCCTTTCCCCTACCCCTGTCCCTCTTCCACCACTCACCCTGTCCCTCTTCCACCACTCCTGCTACCCCTCTCCCCCTCCCTCCCTCCCCTCTCTTCCACTTCTCTCTCCCCCACCCCTCTCCCCCTAAAATTCCACTCTCCCCCTCCCTCCACACTCTTCCCCCTCTCCCTCCTCATTCCCTTACCGTGCACAGTCTCTGTCTTTAAGAAGGAACTACAGATGCTGGAAAATCGAAGGTACCCTCCCTCCCCTCTTCTCCCCCCCCCCCCCCCCCCCCCCCCCCCCGCAAACGCTGTTGGGGAAACAGACCCAACGGGTCTGCACTTGGTCTAGTTAATATATAAAACTCTCGTCCCATCCGTCCGGCTACCGTCCGGATCCCTTTCTGCCTTTCGATTCGTTCCCGCCGTGCAATGTCACAATGCCCGATGCTCGCAGATGTCCAATCGCAATGCCCGACGCTCGCAGATGTCCAATCGGAATGGATCCATTTACATGTACGGCTTCCGGCCGCATTTCTTCCTTTGATTCCCTGCAACTCCGAAACCAGACGCAGAATCGCCGACATCTTTTCCATTTCGGTAGAGATTTCACTTTTCTTTCTAAGTATCCGCTCCTCATTACATTTCGTCGTGTTTAAGTACACGTTTTTAATCAAATCCTTCCCCCCCCCCCCCAATATTTCAAAAATAAACTGGCTTCCCACCCATAGAAGCAGCACCAGCCCCAGCCCATGGTGAACGTTCCAACGTGTGATGTCACAATGCCCAATGCTCACATATGTCCAATCGGAATGGATCCATTTACATATGCCTTTGCAGGAGCCCGAGCCAATGGTGAACGTTCCATCGTGTGATGTCACAATGCCCAATGCTCAAATACATCGTTGCCATAGAGGGAGTACAGAGAAGGTTCACCAGACTGATTCCTGGGATGTCAGGACTTTCATATGAAGAAAGACTGGATAGACTCGCCTTGTACTCGCTAGATTTTAGAAGATTAAGGGGGTATCTTATAGAAACGTATAACATTCTTAAGGGGTTGGACGGGCTAGATGCAGAAAGATTGTTCCGCATGTTGGGGAAGACCAGAACAAGGGGTCAAAGTTTAAGGATAAGGGGGAAAGCAGAATCGCCGACATCTTTTCCATTTCGGTAGAGATTTCACTTTTCTTTCAAAGTATCCGCTCCTCATTACATTTCGTCGTGTTTAAGTGCACGTTTTTATTCAAATCCTTCTCCCCCCCCCCCCCCACCCCCCAGTTTTTCGAAAATAAACTGGCTTCTCACCCATACAAGCAGCCATTTCGGTAGACATTTCACTTTCCCTTCCAGTAATCCACTCCTCATTACATTTCGTTATGTTTATGTCCATTTTTTTCATTAAAACCATCTCCCCCCCCCCCCCCCCCCCCCCCCCCACTCACTCATTTTGTCGCCTCCTGCTGGCCAGCGACCATAACGGCTGCTGGCGCCCGCAGCACAACCTCAAGCGACGCCATTTAAAAACGGCCTTTCGGGAACGGCTCTACTGCGAGGACCACGTCTCCCGTGGGGGCTACGGGTAGGCAACGGCTGCGTTAGGGCATTACACTTTTAAGGCTCTGTGTGTGGGGATGCTTCGTGTGTGTGATGCCGCCCCGCCACCCCCCCCCCCCCCCCCCCGCGTTGCCGAGACAAACCCGACTTCGACGACTTCAAGATACGCTATTTTAAGACGGCCGGGACCCGACTTCGACGACCAAGTCTCCCCTGGGGGCTAGAGGTAGGGAACGGTCTTTATACACTTTTCCAACTCTGTGTGTGGGGGTGGTTAGTGTGTGTGTTGCCGCCCCCCCCCAGTGGGGGCTACGGGTAGGGAACGGCTGCGTTGGCTAAAGGGATCAGGGGGTATGGAGAGAAGGCAGGTACATCACTCCCCCTACCCCTCCCTCCCTCCCCACTCTTCCACTTCTCTCCCCCTTCCCCTCCACTCTTTCCCCTCTCTCTCCCACCCCTCTCCCTCCCTCCTCCCCATTTTCCCCATCCCCCCTCCCCCACATCTCTCTCCCCATCTCTCACCCCCTCCCCCGCTCTCCTTTCCCTCCCAAATCTATCCCGTTTCCCCCTCCTCCTCTCCCCTCCCTCCCCTCTTCTCACCCCCCCCCCCCGCAAACGCCGTTGGGGAAACACTTGGTCTAGTTATATATTAAAACTGTGTGCCTGCCGCCGTCTGGCGTCCATCCGTCCAGCTGCCGGCCGCCTGTCTTCCTTTGATTCCTTGCAACTCCGAAACCAGACGCAGAATCGCCGAGATCTTTTCCATTTCGGTAGAGATTTCACTTTTCTTTCAAAGTATCCACTCCTGATTACATTTCGTCGTGTTTATGTACACATTTTTAATCAAATCCTTCTCCCCCCCCCCCCCCCCCCCCCCCCCCCCCCCCCCCCCCCCCAATATTTCAAAAATAAACTGGCTTCTCACCCACTCTCCCGACGCCGGGGCAAGACCACCCGGTGAGAACGGCCAGGAACATCGGGCCTCCGTAGAGGCAACTGCGGTGGCAGGCCTGACTTTGGGTGAACTTGGGGTTGGGGACTTGACATTGTGCCTTCCCCCACAGTGGTAACCATTGTGGGGGGATGATTTTCTGTCTCTACGTAATCCTGTTAGTCTTTGTCCAAGATGGCTGCCGTGAAGGGAGTGGACGCTGGCGCGCTTTGGCTGCCGCTGCTCTCTCTTCACATTGTGTTTTTGATTTTCTGTTTTTGAACTGAATTCTGTTTTTAGTTTGTGTCTCTGTGATGTCTTTATTATTTATTTTACTCTGATTATATGTTTATATCCCTGTTAATCTATGTAAGGTGTCCTTGAGATGTCTGAAAGGCGCCCAACAAATAAAATGTATTATTATTATTATTATTATTATTATTATTATAGAAGCAGCCCCAGCCCCAGCCCCTGGTGAACGTTCCATCGTGTGATGTCACAATGCCCGATGCTCACAGATGTCCAATCGGAATGGATCCATTTACATATGCCTTTGCAGGAGCCCCAGCACCTGGTGAACGTTCCATCGTGTGATGTCACAATGCCCAATGCTCAAAGACATTCTTGCCATAGAGGGAGTACAGAGAAGGTTCATCAGACTGATTCCTGGGATGTCAGGACTTTCATATGAATAAAGACTGGATAGACTCGGCTTGTACTCGCTAGATTTTAGAAGATTGAGGGGGTATCTTATAGAAACTTACAAAATTCTTAAGGGGTTGGACAGGCTAGATGCAGGAAGATTGTTCCAGATGTTGGGGA